>NC_083592.1:1189675-1259675 GCF_027579695.1 Neoarius graeffei | reverse complement strand
CCATGCTTCAGTGGGAATGGTGTTGAGCTTTGTGCCAGTCCAGAACGTTTGAACAAATGAACTTTGAACCCATCAGAGCTGCGGGTGTTTACTGAGTCCCCAACAAACTCCAAACAGAGTTAGATTTGATTAACCAGTCTTCCACCAAGTCCAGCTGTGTGGTGTGTCCAGCTGTGTGGTGTGTCCAGCTGTGGTTCTCTAGTCAACAGCTTCACCCACCTGGGCTGTGGATCTCTCCAGCTCCTTCAGAGCTGCCTTTGGTCTCCTGTGGCCTGTTCACACCTCGCATGAACACGTGTCCTGGGTGATCGGCGCGTGATCAGACAGCACTGAGTAAAGTGTGAACCACCAAACCGTGTGCAGATGTGGTCTGGGAGAATGGGTCTCTGTGTCCTGGAGAGCAGCAAACACCGACTGCATCATCAGCCTCGCTGGAAATCCACAGTCACCGTGAGTGGAGCAGTCGAGCTGCGTGCTGCTCACTAACTAACTAACTAGCTAACGGTAAAGCCGACGCTGTAACGGCAGAAAACGAAAGCAGCTTCATAGCTTCCTCTCATCTCTCGTTCACTTATGCTCCATCAGCAGCCAACAAGATCAAACGGTTTAAACAGGTACAGGAGAACGTCATGGGACGTCTGTGCTGAGCGTGTGCAGTAGAAGCTGAGTGGAGCGCTCGCTGTCTCCGCGCCTCTAACACGCCGCTCTGGAGTTTATTCACTAACACACACAGAGAGAGAGAGAGAGGAGGTACACAACCACTGTACTGCTGACAAACACACCCAGCTGTAACTGATGTCACACAGATGGTGTGTGTGTGTGTGTGTGTGTGTGTGTGTGTGTGTGTGTGTGTAGCTCACAGGTTCAGTTTTGGAGGACGCATGGAAGCAGAGTGGAAAGTCCCACATGGACGAGCTGATCCAGAAAATTGAAGGCATCTTACTGGACGCTCAGTGCAGCCGGTGTGTGCGTCTGTGTGCACGCGTGTGTGTGCGCGCGCGTGTGTGTGTGCGCGCGTGTGTGTGTGCACGCGCACTCACTACATTAAATCAACAAGAACACTTGGAAATGTAATTGTCATTTATAGTACTTAATGTTTTATAAGGTGTGTGTGTGTGTGTGTGTGTGTGTGTGTGTGTAGTGATGTAAGACAGATGTTGTTGAAGCTGGTGGAGTTGAGATCCAGTAACTGGGGAAGAGTTCAAGTAGCCGCAGCATACAGTGAGGCCACGCCCGACAACGACCCCAACTACTACATGGTAACCACAACTCAGACGATCCGCACTTTATTTCATCAAACAGTGAGAACCGAAACGCCCCGTTTACACCTGCACCGGCTCAGCTGGGATCGGGGGAGGGGGGCGTTTCTTTGCTATTTATACTGCAGCTCCGAGGCTGATGTACAGTCGGGTCCGACGGCAGAAAGACGCGTGCTGCGATCGGTCGGGCGGCGACTGACTGCAGGTGGATGCAGGCGTTTTGTGTCAAATCCTTTGTTGTGATCAGACGTATTGCAGGACGCCGAGTTTTTAAGCCGAATCACCCAGACGGAAGCAGACGCAGGTTGACGCAGCGTGCAGAAAACCTTTTTAAAAACCTGAGGTCATAAGACTGCTCGCAGGTCGTTGTAAACTATTTGCAGGTGCAGTCTGCGTCTACCTGCGGTTCGTCGCAGCCATCTGTAAAGACTCTCTGTCTTCTGCGTCAGCCTGCTTCACCCTGCGACTGGTCGCTTGAGCGTTGCATGACCGCCTGCCTCTACATGCGTCAACCTGCTGTTTGCACCAACTGGAAGCGAATCACAGCTGAAACGTGAGCAGACTGTGATCCACTCGCACCGAGCTGCTGCTACTAAAGACCCTCTGTAACGCTCTGCTCTTATCTGCAGCGTCCTGCATCAGCGCAAGACCAGTCTGCCGTCTACCTGCGATTTTATCATCACGGGTAGACGCAAGTAGTTGGAAACTAGTTGCAGCCTGCCGTCTGACCTGGGCGCGTGTGTGTGTGTGTTTTTTTTTCTCAGAATGAACCCACTTTCTACACCGCAGACGGAACTCCGTTCACAGCTGCTGACCCAGGTGTGTGTAGTAGAGTGTGTATCTGTACCTGTGTGTGTGTGTGTGGTTTGTTCACACTCCAGCTGTGTGTGTTACAGATTACTCTGAGAAATACCAGGAGATTTTAGAGCGAGAGGATTACTTCCCAGAGTTCTATGAGGAGAATGGGAATGAAGTGTGAGTCTCACACACACACACACACACACACCAGAGACTGGGAAACTGCATCTAAATATATCTCTGAGGTTGTTACCATGGTTACATATGAGACACAGTGCCATCATGGGTATGAAACTGACTCTGTTTACACACACACACACACACACACACACACACACACACACAGAGTGCGCGTTGTGTTGTTTGGATGTGAACCTGAAGTAGCCCAGTCTGATCTGTGCGGTAATAAACTAGTGTTAGTATTCGCTCAGTAAACACTCAGTGTGTGAACAGTAGTGCGGACGCGGTCTGTAGTGTGAACGCACTCGTTCATTAATCGTCCAGCAGGGGTCGCTGTCATCATGCGAGTCTGTGTGGTTTCACATTACTCACCGTTCACTTCAGTCCTTGTGTACGACTCCGTCACGGCTAACTCGTAGCCACTTCCTGCTGCCTGCTGTAAGTGCACTACGCGTGGTATGAAATAACACACACACCCTGCGTAGTGCATTAACGTAACGTAACGTTCTGTAGGTGCAACAGACGACTTCATGGACCTTAAACACTGCGTAGTGCAGAATATCAGCAGTGAGGCGATCCGTCTGTGCTCCCTTTAGGAGTGCACTACATAGGGCTCAGGGCTTTATTTTATATCCTAAATATTCTTACACAAATGGAGCCTTTAGACCAAACCTGTGGAGTGCACTAATGATCCGTTAGTGAAGATCTAATGTATACACTAATTACACCCTCTGTAGTGCACATGCCCAGTAAGACCTGAGCATTAGGGAGGGAAGTGCACTACTGAGGGCTGCTGTGCTGTGCTCTATGTACACTAAAACAGTGTGTGTGTGTGTGTTCAGGCCCTATGGTGAGGAGGACGAGATGGAGCCGGAGATTGAGGAGGCCTTTGAGAAGTTCTGCCTGGAAACGGAGAGACAAAAACCCTAAAAACTTTAAAGTGCTGAAGCGTCTGCTCTCGCCGTCACCACGAGCTCCACACGTCCCCTTCCTTCTGTTTTAGATCATTGCACGTAAAGAGCGGCCCGGCTGTAGAGATTTCACCCTGGCTGGAGCTCCTGTCGGCTGGTGGGCGAGCGCTGACCGCCGTGTGTGTGTGTGGAAGAGAAGCGAGCGGTTTGCAGTGAGGTTTTATTTCTTCAGTGAGCGATGTTTAGAGAGTAATAAGAGGAGAAATGGAGGAGAGAGAGTTTGGCTTTTAGGATGCAGGTTTGATGATTTTCAGTGTTTTATTGTTTTTCTCTCTTTTTTTTCTGTCCGGTTCGTTTGGAACCTTTTTAAAGAGTTTTACAGATTTCACTTCACTTCTCTGAGGGAACTTTAGATTCCTGAGTCCTGGGATACGATCTCAGTGAAGGACGGATTCAGGAGGTGTGATGTTCAGCACTATACACACACACACACACACACACACACACACACACACACACACACACACAGATGAATGTTTATTTTGTTAGAGTATTGTAAATATCACTTATCGCATCGTTGGCCTGCAATAAATCTTTATAACAGCTCTGATTAGTCACGACTCCTTTATCCTCTCGCTACCAAAACTAAATATATCAGACTTTTAATTAGCTGCCATTTTAGCTGTTTGGTAACCTGCTGCACATCCTCAGCCACGGCCCCGGGCCCAACCCGCTGCGCATCCTCAGCCACGGCCCCGGGCCCAACCCGCTGCGCGTCCTCAGCCACGGCCCCGGGCCCAACCCGCTGCGCGTCCTCAGCCACGGCCCCGGGCCCAACCCGCTGCACATCTCACAGTCTTTGGTTGGTTTTCAGCCCAAAAGACACAACTGAGTGTCGTTCGAGGCCAATATTATAAAGATATACGTGAACACAACCCGATTAATTCATTCATTAATGATCCCTTTAATAAGTCACATGAAAGAATAAAACGAGTTTCTGTCAGTGTAGTAAATGAGCTCTGGTCAGATTGTCCTTCAGGCCGCGCCCATGTTTTCTTTACAGCTTTCCGTAACATTGAATTAACACACACACACACACACACTGACTTTATTTTATTAATTCAACACTAAAACAGTGAATTAAAAGAAAAAGAATCCAATTTCATGATCTTGTGGCTTCATTAAGTTGTGTATATGAGCAGGATATATTAAATAAATCAGAAATAAAATTCATCAACCTTGGGGTCGTGACCTACACACAGGTGGTGTTAATGATCTGAATATGGAGCTCAGAAACTCCACTGAAGCAGCTGCTCAAGCCGCCGACTCTGAACACCAGGAACGTTCCTCAGGAACGCTGACATCACTCTTAGACTTGGATTAAACTTTAAGAGCAGATTTTAATAAATAAATAAAATCAACCAGCAGAGCAGTAAAGCATTCACAAAGTCAACTCCAAATTAAATTCAAATCAAATTAACTTTATTTTTTGCCACATTTTAAATACAAACTGCAGATAATCCACTTCCACAAGCCAAAGACAGCAGACAGGAGTTTATTTACTGCACGTCTCACTAAAACACACTGAACAGAAGCAGGAATATAAATGATGACCTTAAAATATAAAACCCATTGAAAGGACGTGAACGTGGCTGCACAGCGTGACCTTCGACAGGGAAACAGCCAGGGTCCGTTATCTTTACAACACAATGTATTTTATTTTAACCCACAAATACACAGCGAGGTCGAATCCCTGATACCCTCCTGTGACCCCTTTCACATTTCTACATTTAGAAAAAGGAAGTAAATAAAATCAGGTAAAAGACCACAGGTGGCACGGTGGTGTAGTGGTTAGCGCTGTCGCCTCACAGCAAGAAGGTCTGGGTTCGAGCCCCGTGGCCGGCGAGGGCCTTTCTGTGTGGAGTTTGCATGTTCTCCCCGTGTCCGCGTGGGTTTCCTCCGGGTGCTCCGGTTTCCCCCACAGTCCAAAGACATGCAGGTTAGGTTAACTGGTGACTCTAAATTGAGCGTAGGTGTGAGTGTGAGACTTTGATGGCTGAAGCTGTCAGAGCACCACATCGCTGTAATGATACGCCAGAATGGATGGATGAGAAAAGGCCACAGTGTGATTATTGTAGAGTACATTATTAGATAAAACTTTACTGATCCCTTTGGGAGGGTTCCCTCAGGGAAATTAAGATTCCAGCAGCATCATTACAGATAAACAGAGAAAAGAAATAGAGAAAAACTCCTAGATAAATTAAAAGAAATTAAGTATTTACATATACAAATATAAAAGAATAAGATATGGGGAAGAGAGGAAGGGGGATAATAAAACTCAAATAATAAAAGAAAAAACAGATCCGAGGTTCTGAAACTTTCTGAAAGACGACTGCAAATAGAAAAATTGGATTATTACATCAATTAGGAGAGAGAAAATGCTGAGTATTCCATCGCTGTAGTGTGTGTGTGTGTGTGTGTGTGTGTACACAGAGTTAAAACTTAGAACCTTTAGCCGATAAAGACAGGAGAATGATGATGTGCAGCAGGTGAGGTGCAGTGAGAGTACAGGAGCGTGTAATAACATCAGGAGCTGTGCAGCCAGCCATCATCAGAACATCTGGATGATGGACTTGTAGGTGATTCTACAGGAATGTGAGCAAACACTAAAAAATCACCATAGGACATTTTTCACATTAATTATTTGGCACAATGTCCATGTGGTGACGCAATATCACTGTTGATCTGCTGCTCAAAGTATTTAAATGTGTCTGAGCTCCAGCCAGCACAGGACCAAACCCCCCCCCAAAACCCCACAGCAGCATATTTAATATTAACATCACTGTTATTTATAAAGTGATGTTTATCTAAAATTGGTCAGTTAAAAATATTCTCTTTTGTATGAAAACTTTAACTACCATTTTTAATGTTTTCAAATTAGTGAAATTATTCAGTTAGATCCCAAATAAATACAGTACAATAATAATAATAATAACAGTATAATAATGTTAGCTATGTACAGCATGTGCCCTGTGATGACCTGGCGACTTGTCCAGGGTGTACCCCGCCTTTCACCCATAGTCAGCTGGGATAGGATCCAGCTTGCCTGCGATTATTAATTATTTTTGTCAAAATACTGAAATTAAATTTAATTCAGCTGTTAAAGTGACTCTGATCCATGTGCATTAAAACCATTCTCTCTTTACAATGTAAAATCAGCCTGTGTGTGTGTGTGGGGTCACTGGAATGTTGACCTCACACAGCTCCACGTCTCTGCTGCTCTATGAGGTCTTTTAGCTCCACCCTCTTCTCTCCACACCACTCTTTGATCTCCTCCAGATGTTTCTCCATGCGGTTCTCCATCTCATCCATCACTGTGATGCTGCTGGAAATCATGACCTGCTGCTCTCGCCCTGATCCTCCTCTGAGCTGCTGTAGACTCTCCATCACCTCCTCCACCTTCCTCAATATCTGCTCAACACCCCCCCCCAAATCATCAGGTTGTTTGTATGGTAGCTGAGTAAGGTGGTGAAGCTTATTCAGGTGATGGAGGTTAGATAGTTTGGTTAGTCAAGTAGTTTACAATAGTTTAGTTAGACGAGTCAAGTCATTTAGGTTAGTTAGTTATATATATTCACTTTCAAAAACCAAAATCAAGTCAAAGTCCTTCCCACACCATGTGGCGCATAGGGTGGTGCCGATCTCCATTTCCCTCTTGCCTATTACCTAGCTAGGGTTACAGTGGGAGGCTAGTCCTCTGGTAACCGTGAGAGTTTGACTCCCCACTTGCATTGCAGCATGCCTTTCCAGACGGCAGTAGGTACCATTTTTATGATGGTCTTTGGTATGACCCGACCGTGAGTAGAACTTGCGATCTCCCGATCAAAAGGCAAACACGCTAACCACTAGGCCAACTCCCGGTTAAAAACGCTCGTCACCAAACTCCAGGAAATACTAAGGCATGGGATGAACATTAAGGGGTGCAGATATATATTCAGAATGCCCTCTTCTCAACCTCGCAACAGTTTGGCGACAGACTGTCAACATCTAATATCAGAAAACCGACTTCTATTCCATCAACCCGTCTTCATCACCACAATCTACAGAGAGTCACTCGCATGGATTCGTCATCATTCTTGTCACCAAACTCCCGGAAATACTAAGGCGTGGGGCGAGCATTTATGGACAGAAATATATTGAGGATGCCCTTTTCTTGATGTGGTGGCAGTTTGGATAAAATCTGTCACCATTTCTTACGAGAAAAGTGACTTTTATTTAATGAACTGGGCATCTATCCAGCTGCCATGGCAGTGGCTGAACGGGCTGGATTTCTCTGAGAATGTTTTCCATTCATCTTCTCGTTTAACATGTTGGAGATTATTTCTGCTGAAATGCCAAAAATGCCTTGAAAAAACTTGAAATATGAAACATTGATATTCCTCTTACATTGTGCTCTGCATCGTAATGTAATGCTCTGGATCTCATTGACACTGAGGCTATAAGGCTAATGGCGTATGTTCTCCAATAAATCGGCAGTACAGACTGGCCTCCTGTCTTCGGCCTCCTCGTGCTTTCTACGGTGAAAATGATAAAGAACTATCAGCAGACTGAGCTGCTTTATTTTTCTTTGAATGCCATAATAAGCTTTTTGACAGAAAATGTGATTAAACTTAAAAAAAAAAATCATAGATAAATCACGGTAACTCATGTGACCGCCTACAAAAATGCTGTTGGGAGGGGCCTCGTGTTCCTTGAACACATTTCTAGTTTAAAGTTGAGGTTATTTAGGTTTATACGGTTGTTTAGGGGCGGCACGGTGGTGTAGCGGTTAGCGCTGTCGCCTCACAGCAAGAAGGTCTGGGTTTGAGCCCCGTGGCTGGCGAGGGCCTTTCTGTGTGGAGTTTGCATGTTCTCCCCGTGGGTTTCCTCCGGGTGCTCCGGTTTCCCCCACAGTCCAAAGACGTGCAGGTTAGGTTAACTGGTGACTCTAAATTGAGCGTAGGTGTGAATGTGAGTGTGAATGGTTGTCTGTGTCTATGTGTCAGCCCTGTGATGACCTGGCGACTTGTCCAGGGTGAACCCCGCCTTTCGCCCGTAGTCAGCTGGGATAGGCTCCAGCTCGCCTGCGACCCTGTAGAACAGGATAAAGCAGCTACAGATAACAAACGAGGTTAGTTTTGTGACACTGTTTAACTAACTCACCTAAACTGCCTGGTCTGACTGAAATAAACCGTTTAACATCACTGTCCTCAGCTACAGAACTCACCGCACACATCTGAGCACGTCGACTAACATAAACACGCTAACTCTCAAAAACTATTCAAAACATCCTGATCACAATTATGTTGGTGTGTGTAACTCTGTGTGTGTGTGAATAAACAATAAACATACCCCTCCTCGCTCAGTCAGTGGAAGTCCTCCTTCCTCATTTCTTTCTTCCACATTTTGCAGTTGCCTGTTCGACTATTAAACACACACACACACATACAGCTAAGTTAAGTTTAGTCAGGTCATTGAGGTTAGGTAAGTAGTTGTAGGTCAGGATTTTTAGTTTCGTTATGTTCGTCAAATTGTTTTGTTTTAATCAGGTCTTTAAAGTTAGTGAAGTAATTAATGTTACTCAGGTCACTGGGTCGGGGTTTAGGGAGACGAGTTAGACGATTTAGTTCAGGTTTGTTGTTTAGGGTAGTTCAGTATTTCAGATTGAGGTTATTCAGGTCTTTTAGATTACAGCGATAGTTGAGGTTATTTCGGTCAGTCAGGTAATTTAGGTTAAGATTGGTCACTGAGTTTATTTCTGTGTTTGGGTGAGTCAGGTTGTTCAGGTCAGTTAGGTTAATAAGGTTTTTAGGTTAGTTTGGTTAATCAGGTTGTTTATGTTAGATTCATAAATTAGGAAGTTGAGGTTACACTCATAACGTTATTTCACTAATGAACCTAAACGACTTCACCTGACAAGAATAAACAGTCTGACTAACATTAGGGGAGAGTCACATGATCAGCTGGACAAGATGGCAGCTTAGGTCGAATCCGCTCAACCCGGCGTTGCCATTTTTACTTATATTTACCGTTGTGGCAACTATTACTTTTCTTATTTGACTGCACTACTGATTGTAAATACGCCATGTCCGATTCAAGCAAGAAATCTGAGCCAGGCCTTGCTGTAAAGACAAGAGGGAAGTCTGACATGGAGGCCATAGCGGAGGCTGTGCTTGAGAAACAACGTGGCTTCCTGGAGGCACATTTCGACAAACTCCAGCAGATGTTCAAGTTCAAGTTACTTTATTTGTACCCGAAGGTAAACTTGTTTTGCAGTGAAGTGAGTCAGCTTTCTCTTCCACACACGCCAAACAACACTTAAAACATCTAACATAAAACACATAAAACACAGCGTGATAAACATATAACATTAAAAAAAAACATGATAAAAAACATGTCACATAAAACACAACATAAAAACATAAACACATAAACCCCACATGAAGCTAAGACTTATTAAAAAGGCTTATGGCAGCAGGAACAAAACTGTTTTTATAACGCTTGGTTTTACATTGTCATACTTTATATGTACGTCCTGACGGGAGAGGCTGGAACTCACAATGTAGTGGGTGAGAAGTGTCCTTTAAAATTGATCCAGATCTCCTCTGTACCTGTCTGGAGTGCAGTGATTCTGGATTTAACTGCATCTCTCCCGTCAGCTTACTGGACCACTTCACTATTTGGTTCAGGCACCTCTTATTTTTAGACGACAGATTACCAAACCAAGACGCCAAGCAGAAAGATAAAACCGATTCAATAAAAGGACGATAAAACAAAAAGATGGGAGAAGACATGGAGGGAAAATGAACAGCCATTCAGGCAGTCTTATTATCGCTAACTGAGAGTATCGTCACTGTTAATGTGGAGCTGGGCAAAATACGGTCAGACGTTGAGAGTAACTCTGAAAAGCTAGCTAGCCAGGAGGCCGTGATGGAGACGATGCAACTTAAGTTAGCTGACATGGAGGATTGGAGCAGGCGATGCAACATTTGCACTGTTGGGCTACCAGAAGGGCTTGAAGGGTCCAATGCGGTGCAGTTCCTCACGAATTTGCTACCAAAGTGGTTTCCCACCCTGGGTAATCTGGATGGTGAGATCATGCAAGGCCACCGTGTATACAGTGACAACAACAGAAACAAATCCGGTCCTCGCACCCTAGTCTTTAATACGCTCCAGTACACAACGTGCCAGCTTATTCTTCACACCGCAAAGAAATCCCCGCTCACAGTGAATAGACAGACGGATAGTTTGCTTTTCACCCGACTACAGCAGCTACACCATCAAGCGGTGGCAAGCTTGCTCCCAAGCTATGAATATGGCCCGAGCAAAAGGAGTGGAGTTCTTCCTGCTCTACCCCACCACACTGAAAGTCAAAGCTGCTGGCAAAACGGAAGTTTTTCAGGGTCCGGATAAGGCTAAGGATTTCATCAGATCCCTCCCGGCATCGCGAGCTCCACCTGCGGCCGGGAATGACGACTCAGTGCCCGTACAATCGGGTGAAGCTGTCGGCTAACTACGGCTCTTCGAAACTGAAGTATTCGGTGCCCAGATTACACTGTTGAACATCACCTGGCATCTCTGTCACAGCACTGGTTTGTTAATATCATGTGTTTGATAGGTTTTTTCTTTGTTTTCATGATTATGATTAGAGAGATGTGACTTACTTTAGCCTGGCCTGCATTAGCAGTTATTTTACAATCCTTTTGGTCCATAATAATTTTTATTTGCTGGCGCTTTGTAGGCTCCCTTACCTTTCTCTAAGGACAGAACTGAACATACCACCACTATAATCTTGAGTGTTTGACTGTGACGTTGAGTTTGTTTGTTTGCTCAGGTACCTGGTTAGCCGACAGTTAACTAGTTAATCACTATGGCCAGAAATTATGTGGCAATGTTATGCCCATTAATTGGAGACTAACCGTCGCACTCTCTCATTTCTATCTCTCTGTTCATAACGGACACAGACCATCTTTGCTCAATGATGATCCATATTTTATCTGATGTCCATACAGTGGTGCTTGAAAGTTTGTGAACCCTTTAGAATTTTCTATATTTCTGCATAAATATGACCTAAAACATCATCAGATTTTCACACAAGTCCTAAAAGTAGATAAAGAGAACCCAGTTAAACAAATGAGACAAAAATATTATACTTGGTCATTTATTTATTGAGGAAAATGATCCAATATTATATATCTGTGAGTGGCAAAAGTATGTGACCCTTTGCTTTCAGTATCTGGTGTGACCCCCTTGTGCAGCAATAACTGCAACTAAATGTTTGCGGTAACTGTTGATCAGTCCTGCACACCGGCTTGGAGGAATTTTAGCCCGTTCCTCCGTACAGAACAGCTTCAACTCTGGGATGTTGGTGGGTTTCCTCACATGAACTGCTCGCTTCAGGTCCTTCCACAACATTTCCATTGGATTAAGATCAGGACTTTGACTTGGCCATTCCAAAACATTCACTTTATTCTTCTTTAACCATTCTTTGGTAGAACGATTTGTGTGCTTAGGGTCGTTGTCTTGCTGCATGACCCACCTTCTCTTGAGATTCAGTTCATGGACAGATGTCCTGACATTTTCCTTTAGAATTCGCTGGTATAATTCAGAATTCATTGTTCCATCAATGATGGCAAGCCGTCCTGGCCCAGATGCAGCAAAACAGGCCCAAACCATGATACTACCACCACCATGTTTCACAGATGGGATAAGGTTCTTATGCTGGAATGCAGTGTTTTCCTTTCTCCAAACATAACGCTTCTCATTTCAACCAAAAAGTTCTATTTTGGTCTCATCCATCCACAAAACATTTTCCCAATAGCCTTCTGGCTTGTCTACGTGATCTTTAGCAAACTGCAGATGAGCAGCAATGTTCTTTTTGGAGAGCAGTGGCTTTCTCCTTGCAACCCTGCCATGCACACCATTGTTGTTCAGTGTTCTCCTGATGGTGGACTCATGAACATTAACATTAGCCAA
Organism: Neoarius graeffei; assembly: GCF_027579695.1. Classification (NCBI taxonomy): domain Eukaryota; kingdom Metazoa; phylum Chordata; class Actinopteri; order Siluriformes; family Ariidae; genus Neoarius; species Neoarius graeffei. The sequence continues at coordinate 1,247,512 of NC_083592.1, read as the reverse complement.
TGTGAGAGAGGCCTTCAGTTGCTTAGAAGTTACCCTGGGGTCTGTTGTGACCTCGCCGACTATTACACACCTTGCTCTTGGAGTGATCTTTGTTGGTCGACCACTCCTGGGGAGGGTAACAATGGTCTTGAATTTCCTCCATTTGTACACAATCTGTCTGACTGTGGATTGGTGGAGTCCAAACTCTTTAGAGATGGTTCTGTAACCTTTTCCAGCCTGATGAGCATCAACAACGCTTTTTCTGAGGTCCTCAGAAATCTCCTTTGTTCGTGCCATGATACACTTCCACAAACATGTGTTGTGAAGATCAGACTTTGATAGATCCCTGTTCTTTAAATAAAACAGGGTGCCCACTCACACCTGATTGTCATCCCATTGATTGAAAACACCTGACTCTAATTTCACCTTCAAATTAACTGCTAATCCTAGAGGTTCAACTGGTCAATTAGCCTTTTTCCAGTCACTAAATCATCCCGACAGGGCTGTCCCCTGAGCCCAGCACTTTTTGCACTTTCTCTTGAGCCACTTGCTCAGATGATTCGTCAGTATTCCAATGTGCATCCTATTTCAGTTCACGGCACTCATCACCACTTGTCTTTATATTCCGATGACGTTATGGTCTTTATGGAGAAACCACTACAATCTACACCTAACTTGCTATCCATTTGTGAAGAATATAGTTGTCTCTCTGGTTTTAAGATCAGCTGGACCAAATCCTCATTAGTTCCTCTTAATGATTCAGCTAGGAGGTTGCAATTTGCAGCTGGCATTCCAGTTGTTCAGGAATTTAAGTATCTTTGGATACAAATCTTCCCATCCTTGAATCGCACTGTAACGCACAACTACTCAGACATACTGAATAAAATTAAGGCAGACTCGGACAGGTGGATTAGGCTCCCCAACTCTCTCAGAGCCTGCGTCTCTATAGTCAAAATGAATATTTTGCCCAGAATAAATTTTATCATTTCAATGATCCCCCCTGGCGGCACGGTGGTGTAGTGGTTAGCGCTGTCGCCTCACAGCAAGAAGGTCCGGGTTCGAGCCCCGTGGCCGGCGAGGGCCTTTCTGTGCGGAGTTTGCATGTTCTCCCCGTGTCCGCGTGGGTTTCCTCCGGGTGCTCCGGTTTCCCCCACAGTCCAAAGACATGCAGGTTAGGTTAACTGGTGACTCTAAATTGAATGTGAGTGTAAATGGTTGTCTGTGTCTATGTGTCAGCCCTGTGATGACCTGGCGACTTGTCCAGGGTGAACCCCGCCTTTCGCCTGTAGTCAGCTGGGATAGGCTCCAGCTTGCCTGCGACCCTGTAGAACAGGATAAAGCGGCTACAGATAATGAGATGAGATGAGATGATCCCCCCTCTCCCCTTCTGTCAATTATTGGAACAAATTACATTCTAATATTTCACGGTTTATCTGGAACAGGAAGCGTCCGCGCCTCAAACTGTCAACTATACAAAGAGGAGTGGCCAGTGGTGGCTTATCGGTACCTAACTGTAAGTTTTATTTCTGGTCATTCGTGCTGAGGCCATTACTTGTATGGCGTGACTCTAATGCCTTAGTTTCCTGGCGTAGGCGAGAGGAAAATTGTGTGAGACCTTGGAATTTGCAGGAGGTTCTCTTTGCTAATATATCCAACAAACAATGTTGGTTGCGTTTTGGCCCAATAGTTTCACAACTTATTCAGACATGGCGTGCGGCTGAACTTCAATGCAAGATCTCCTGCAAGTGGCATATACTTACACCGATCTTTAACAACCTAGGCCTTTTGATTGGAGGAAGGCCTATTTCATGTACTGCCTGGAGTAATAGTCATAGTCGCACCTTAGACGATGTTTATAGTGACTCTGGGCTGCGTACCTTTCAAGATATTAGGTATAATTTGCCTGTATGCTTGTTCTTTTTCTATCTGCAGCTTAGATCATCTCTACTGGCACATGGTGCCCCGGGGCAACAATCTTTACCAATCCACCCACTATACAAGTTACTCATCACACGAATTAAAAATAGAGGTACGGTCTCTGCATTACACCACTTCTTCCTGGGGGCCTCCTATAATGAATTACCACTTGACAGAATGCGGAGGCGTGATTGCCCCAATCTTGATTCTGATTTTGAATGGTCACAGGCCGGACAAATATTAGGGAGGCTTCCCGCAACCCAGACCACCAGCAGATCCACTTTAACTACATACACAGAACATATTTAACCCCTCGCAAGCTCCCTTGTGTAGCCTATGTTCTATGAAAGCCTCTGGCACTTTTTTGCATATGATGTGGAATTGCCCTCCTGTCTCACAGTTCTGGTCTAAAATGGCAGCTAAGTTATCTGACTTAGTATCAGTGACTATACCATAGGGTGACCAGACGTCCCGGTTTTACCGGGACCGTCCCGATTTGGGGTTGTGTGTCCCGAGTCCCGACAAAAGTCTGTCAGGACACGGATATGTCCCGGTTTTCGCCACTCGTGACGTTTGCGACTGAGCAGCGTGGGAATCATTAGCGGAGAAATGTCTGCGTTTACTATTTTGATGAATTGACAGGAATCGCAAACTTTCCTGGTTACTGCCCCCTGGCCCTGTGACATGGGTGTTTATTTAGCCACATTATTCCAGACAACAGAACGTGTTGCCATGCAACAATAAAATAAACATTAACTGGTGCGAATGTTCTTTGTCTAGCAGCTAGCAGCAGTAATGCCGCAGCAATTATGCCGAAAAGAAAATGTACCTTTTCCAAAGGTTTACAGGGCACCTACCCCTTCCTCCGAGAGGTGCAGAACAATGCGCACGAAGCCGACTGCACACACTGTAAGTGTTTTGTTCTTGTACTGAGTTGGGGAGCCGATGCTGCAAATGCTGTGCGCTCCTGTGGGGGCTTTCCTCGGGCTGTCGCCCCTCTCCTCCTTTACTGCTGTTTTGTTTGAGTGTATATTCTCAAATCACTTGTCTCTTTTTTGTTTCTGTTTAACATACCATTCTGACAGTTTGGCCATATTGCTGTGTTGAACAGCTTGTTGCAGCTTCCATTAAAGTGTTCACTTTTGTCCACATCTTCTTGCTTTATTCATTCAGTTGTGGGGAATGGTTAGTAAGGTTGATTCTGACCGAGGCTATGTTGAGGTCACATATCTACTTTAAGTTCATGCTATAGTGCATACAGTTTTAGAGATCTAGCCTACATGTGCATATGCATTCTTCTTGGTGTTCTCACAAACAGGTGAAATAAATCAGTGTAAATGTGGCCTATGGACATAGCCTGGCCTATTCTCAGCCATTACAACATCTGCTGTCTGACCATAATTTAACTGATCTGTACACCACTATGCTACTAGAGAACAACATGCCTGTTTGTTTTATTTCATGTGAGATGTTGATAAATGTGAGCTTCAACACAATGCTAAGCGCACCTCTCTGAGTGTCACGTTTACGTAAAAAAAAGGTGTGCGAGCACGAGCATGGTCGCGCGCAAAAGTGTCCCGGTTTCAGACTAGGGAAATCTGGTCACCCTACTATATCAGTGACTATACCTGTCCTTCTGCTAAACGATCTGTCAGAGATGAATATTACAAAACCTAAAAAGCGCACTCTTCTAGCCGGCCTGACAGCTGCCAAGAAGTTAATTGCGTTGCGAAGGAAACCTCCCCATTCTCTCACCATCAGACACTGGGCCCTTACTTTCCTGGATGTAATTTATTTAGAACGGTCAACTGCTAGAGTTAACGGCGCTAGTGAGGCTGCCAGAAACAGTTAGCACAGCAGCTGATTCGCTGAAAGAACTTATAGGATGAACTCTTCCCTTACCTGATGCCTTTTTGTGAGACTCTTAATCTCCTTGTTTCTCCTCTGTGTGTGTGTGTGTGTGTGTGTGTGTGTGTGTGTGTGTTAGAGATAAATGATCTACAGGATGCCAGTAGACTTGAGTGAGTGTACCTAATGAGTGTAGTGCTGGAGTGGGGGTGGGAGGTGGTGCCCTTTTCTTCCTTTTTTTTCCTTTTTTTCTTTTTTCCCCCTCATGACCTTTTGGTTTCGTTTGTTTGCACCTTATTTACGTGCGAGGTTATTATTATTATTAGTAGTAGTAGTAGTAATTATTTGTTACTGTTAATTCTTGTACTGTCTTCATTGTCCAATTAACGAGTTGTGTTTTTGGTTGTAACTCGTGTTCTTGTTCAAATAAACATTTGGTCACAAAAACAGTCTGATTAACATGACTGAACGTTACTGCGCTCAACTACAGAACGAACCAAAGAGCTCTGATGAAGTCAACTAACAACTGTGTCTAACTGCATGTAACCCTGTGTGTGTGTGTGTGTGTGTGTGTGTGTGTGTGTGTGTGTGTAAATAAATAATAATCATACCCCTCCTGTCGCAGGCAGTAGACGTCCTCCTTCCTCAGTGTTGTGCTGCTGTCTGTACCCGTCCAGCTCCTCCCTCTTTGCTCTGCAGAACAATGAGACTTGTTCTGAATATTTAGTGTTCTTCCTGTACTGCTCCTCCAGTTGATCCAGCTCCCGCTCCACCTTCGTCAGAGCTGTTCCGATCATGTCGAATTTCCGATCACTCTGGTCTTGCCTGGGTTGAGCCTGTTTTACACGCTTATCCACATGCTGCAGTTGCCTGCTCAACTGTTTTTTACACACACACACACACACACACACACACACACACACACACACACACACACACACTCTCTATCTTCAGAGACTCAGACATTATCTATTTCACCACCATTTTTCGAAACAGTGTTAAATACATCAGTTAATAAAATGAAACTGAATTATGAAAATTACTCCAAAAGGATGCTGTGTGTGAGAAATGTGCAGTGTTTCCCCACACAGAGGTTCGTGTTGGGTAAAGTCTCCCAGTGCACTGACACCTGTCCACCTCCATTTCATCACATTTTCATTATTAATTACCAATTAATGATTCACCATCAGGCTCCCTGTGCACCATTTCTCTAATCTCACTGTAAAATGAACAAAACTTGTTTAGAGTGAGAGGAAAACTGAGTCATTTCAGTTTGCTGAGTTAAAAGATCTGTTTGCTGATTCAGTCCGTTTGAACCGTTTGTCCAAACGTGGCGTCTGGTCACGCAGCTGTTTAAGGAACACAATCAACAGCTGGAACAATGTGAGAAGCGCTGATAATGCTTTGGTGTTTCAGTAAAAGGCCAGCCTCAGCCTGCCACAGGTACGAGATGGAGAAACACACACACACACACACACATACTGTACAGGTTCTTGTTGCAGTTACTCTTACCTTTATGAATTCACGATGAGGTGAGGACTTCAGGTACAGAAACACTCCAGTGAGCACCAACAGCACAAGGAGCACAGTCACTATAATCACTATAATCCCCCACGCAGGAAAACCACTCTGTTCATCTACAACACACACACACACACACACATTTTTGTCAGCTTCCAAGCTCCATAATTCTTTTGGAGTAATTTTCATAATTCAGTTTTGTTTTATTAATTGATGCATTTAAAGCTGTTTGGAAAAATGTTGGCAAAATAGTGTCTAAGTCACTAAAGATAGTGTGTGTGTGTGTGTGTGTGTGTGTGTGTGTGTGTGTGTGTGTGTGTGTGTAACAGTTGAGCAGCCAACTGCAACATGTGGATAAGCAATTTCATTCAAAAATAAATCCTGAATACCTTTGAAGATCACATGTTAATCAGAAATATTGATGTGTGTTGTTCAGGGCGGAGTTTTACTTTTTAGATTTAATCTTTGCAAAAAAAAAAGCCAATTAAAAAATGTTTGTCCCAAATCACCCTGTTAATGATGTAAGAATGTTTGTATAAAACAACAACAACAACAACAACATTTTACTCTAAATACTGTGAGTGTGTGTGTGTGTGAGCTTCCTGTCCCAGATATCATCCCGAAATTACACCTTTAACCATGCAGCCATAAACCGTACCGAGAACACCGGACACAGAAGAACCGAATGCAGGGGCAGTAATCAGGCGGGCCGGCTCTGTGGTCGGCATGAAGCTGGACTCTCTGGTGACGGTGGCAGAGAAGAGCTCTATGGACAAACTATTGAACATCATGGACGATGCCAGTCACCCTCTGCACACCGTCATCAGCAACCAGAGGAGCCTGTTCAGTGACAGAATGCTCCTTCCCAAGTGCAGGACGAACAGACTCAAAAACTCCTTTATCCCTCACGCCATCAGACTGTACAACTCCTCTCTGGGGGGGAGGAGGGGGAACAGGAGGACAGAGGACGGGAAGGAGCAGCAGCCTCGCCTAACAATAAGCAACACTGGACAATGTGCAATATAAAGTGCAATACCTCTCCTGCCCCCCTTCTCCCCCCCTTTCCCCCCTCCCCCTTCCTCTCTTCCCCATATCTTATTCTTTTATATTTGTATATGTAAATACTTAATTTATTTTAATTATCTAGAAGTTTTTCTCTATTTCTTTTCTCTGTTTATCTTTAATGATGCTGCTGGAATCTTAATTTCCCTGAGGGAACCCTCCCAAAGGGATCAATAAAGTTTTATCTAATCTAATCTAATCTAATCTAATCTAATCTAATCTAATCTAATCTAATCTAATGCAGGGGCAGTAATGGAGGGGCAGTAATGGAGGGGCAGTAATGGAGGGGCAGTAATGGAGGGGCAGTAATGCAGGGGCAGTAATGGAGGGGGCATTAGAGCAATAAAAGACACTTCTTGTTTGTGTAATTTTATATACGGTACTGTGCAAAGTCTTAGGCACCTACAAAGAAAGGCAAAGACCCCGTCTACATTAAAGAGCTGTATAACGAGCAGTAAACAGTAATAAATGAAATAAAGTCAGTATTTGTTTGAGAGCCTTCACGCAGAGGAGCAGTCCGAGGGACAGTGTGTTCAGTTCGATAAGGAAGTGAGCTGGAGGTTTTTCTGAACATCTTACAGAACCAGTCCCAGTTCTTCTGGACCTTTCACTCTCACACTCGCTTCTTATTTCTGCAGTAAATCTCAGCAGCCTTCAGGACGGGGTTTCTTTCAGTCTCTTCTGTAACACGCTGCTTTCTTCACTGACAGATGAACATTTTTCTCTAACATTTAACTTCGTGCTGGAAAAATAATGCTTGGAATGAAAATGTTTTTGTACTGAGTTGAAAATGAAGAAGTCATAAAATAAAAATAAAGTTTGGACTAAAAAATCAGATACGTGAGACTTTTACACACGACTGTATGTTGATATAAAATGTATGTTTTCAACTCAGCTCTAACTGATCCAGCATCAGTCTCTGGTGGCATCTACCACTGACGGAGACATCGACGTCACACAATAAGATCCAGACAGCAGTTTACACTCGCCGTGTGTCTGTCATTCCGCTTTGTTCCACTCATGATCCAACTGGCTTTTCTACATTTCCAGATGGTGTCCATTGTCATATATTGTGTATGATATTATTGTTATATCTTATTAATAAACTTTGTGTGTTTTTATTGGGTGTGTTTCTCAAATTAACGCTACAAACGATCAACAGAGTCACCTAATTTAATCTAAATCAAATACCCTGCAAAACTAGGCAACATTTTAATATTTATCCTGTTGATGCTGCCACTATCAAGTCATATTTCATTCTGAGATTATTTTCGCCCCTGGGTTCATGACCCGTTTAATAGAATTATGACAAATGAAAATAATTTCTGACATTTGAGTTAATAGTAATATTTTATCCCCCTCACATAGCTGTGCATGACTGCGTTTCTTTTCTCCACAGGGTACGATCTCATATCTCTCATGAAGTTCAACTTACTGACCAAAACACAGGACGTGTTTCCCAACCCTGTATATCACAGACCACACTGAGACGTACCTTCCACAGAGACGGCGTATATCTGAATGTCTTCGTTATTCTCCTTGTCCCGGACGGTGTAACGTCCACTGTCACTCAGCCGTACGTCTCTCAGTGTGAGCTCGGGGAAGCTCAGTGATGTTCTGTGTGTGTATTCAGCTGGACACTGCAGTGAGCGCTGAGTCACAGTGCAGATCACTTCACCATCAGCTGAATCACTGCCTTTATAAACCACCTCCACTGGCTCTGGCACGGACACATTCAGGGTCAGATCTTCACCAAGCTTCTTCTGAACTGCTGAGAACACGGCTGAGGAGAAAAGCCCAGCTGTATTTAGAGGCAAACAGAAACCCTTACTGTCCCGTTCAGAGTCAGTGTTTGTGTGAGGAAAGTTCCTGGTGTTCAGAGTCACTCACGCAGCTGCTGAGCTCCACATTCAGATTATTAACATCACCTGTGTGTAATTCACACCTGTGAGGCTGCAGTAGTGCTATTAAACACAAACACTCACCTTTACTGTCTATGATTAAAAAGAAAGTACAGAAAAGTATAAAAAAAAAGTTTGTTTCATTTTAAATGCCTAATTACAGTCATTCATTCATAATGTCGTATGTAATTAATATTATCCTTGAATGATATTGTGGCTCGGGGTGGCACAGTGGTGTAGTGGTTAGCGCTGTCGCCTCACAGCAAGAAGGTCCGGGTTCGAGCCCCGTGGCCGGCGAGGGCCTTTCTGTGTGGAGTTTGCATGTTCTCCCCGTGTCCGCGTGGGTTTCCTCCGGGTGCTCCGGTTTCCCCCACAGTCCAAAGACATGCAGGTTAGGTTAACTGGTGACTCTAAATTGAGCGTAGGTGTGAATGTGAGTGTGAATGGTTGTCTGTGTCTATGTGTCAGCCCTGTGATGACCTGGCGACTTGTCCAGGGTGAACCCCGCCTTTCGCCCGTAGTCAGCTGGGATAGGCTCCAGCTCGCCCACGACCCTGCACAGGATAAAGTGGCTACAGATAATGGATGGATACTGTGATTCCATCAAACTGTCAGACGGTGTTGCGAGACTGAACGCTGCTCCTCACTCGAGCGACTCGATATCGCACAAGAAAAATGTGTTCAGGTTCAAGATCAGAATCGAGCGTAACTGAGACATGCCTCTGTTTTAGATAAACTCTGCCCTTACATGTGTAAGTCTCACGTCACTTCTGAACAGAGGTCAAGTCGTTACGTACATCTGAGATCTGAATACTGATGTGTGTAATTTTAACATTAAATCATTAGTGTGTAATTAACTCCACTCTAATCCCAATAACTCAGAGTGAACATTTCATCAGCAGTAGAAGAGATAAAAACACTTACTCTCAATGCTGAGGCGCACGGTCGAGATTTCTGAGATGCCACACTCGCACGAGTACGTGTTCCTCAGACTGTAATCAGCTGCAGTGATGGAGAGAGAGAGATCTCCCTTCAGGTACTGATCATGAGAGATGGAAAATCCCTCCCGTGAGCTGCATGATGTCTGATTACACTGAGCGAAGATCTCATCTCGATTATGATATAAGGTCCATTTAACTGAACCAGAACATTTATGTTCACATGAGAGAGTCACAGGCTGGTGAAGTTTCACTGTTGTAGAACAAACAGCAGCAGATACAGGAGCTGAAACACACAATAAAGGAAGAGTAAACAATGAGAGTGAACAGTGACAGTGAGTAGAGAGAGTGTGCAGTAAGAGTGAGCAGTGAGAGTGGGAGTGAGTAGTGAGAATGAGCAGTGTAGAGTGAGAGTGTGCAGTGAGAGTGAGCAGAGAGAGAGAGTGTGCAGTGAGAGTGAGCAGAGAGAGGGAGTATGCAGTGAGAGTGAGCAGTGAGAGTGTGCAGTGAGAGTGTGCAGTGTAGAGTGAGAGTGTGCAGTGAGAAGTGAGAGCGTGCAGTGAGTGTGTCCAATGAGCAGTGAGAGGGAGCAGTGTAGAATGAGAGTGAGTAGTGAGAGTGTGCAGTGAGCAGTGAGAGTGAAAGTGCAGTGATTGTGTGCACTGAGAGTGAGTATTGAGAGTGAAAGTGTGCAGTGAGAGTGAGCAGTGTAGCGTGAGACTGTGCAGTGAGACTGTGCAGTGTAGAGTGAGCAGTGAGACTGTGCAGTGTAGAGTGAGACTGTGCAGTGTAGAGTGTGCAGTGTAGAGTGAGCAGTGTAGAGTGAGCAGTGAGACTGTGCAGTGAGAGTGAGCAGTGTAGAGTGAGCAGTGAGAGTGAGCAGTGAGACTGTGCAGTGTAGAGTGAGCAGTGTAGAGTGAGCAGTGAGACTGTGCAGTGAGAGTGAGCAGTGAGACTGTGCAGTGTAGAGTGAGCAGTGTAGAGTGAGACTGTGCAGTGTAGAGTGAGCAGTGAGACTGTGCAGTGTAGAGTGTGCAGTGTAGAGTGAGACTGTGCAGTGTAGAGTGTGCAGTGTAGTGTGAGCAGTGAGACTGTGCAGTGTAGAGTGAGCAGTGTAGAGTGAGACTGTGCAGTGTATAGTGTGCAGTGTAGAGTGAGCAGTGTAGAGTGAGCAGTGAGACTGTGCAGTGTAGAGTGAGACTGTGCAGTGTAGAGTGTGCAGTGTAGAGTGAAACTGTGCAGTGTACAGTGTGCAGTGTAGAGTGAGCAGTGAGACTGTGCAGTGTAGAGTGAGCAGTGTAGAGTGAGACTGTGCAGTGTAGAGTGTGCAGTGTAGAGTGTGCAGTGTAGAGTGAGCAGTGTAGAGTGAGACTGTGCAGTGTAGAGTGTGCAGTGTAGAGTGAGACTGTGCAGTGAGAGTGTGCAGTGTAGAGTGAGCAGTGAGACTGTGCAGTGAGACTGAGCAGTGTAGAGTGAGCAGTGAGACTGTGCAGTGAGACTTGCAGTGAGAGTGAGCAGTGTAGAGGGAGCAGTGAGACTGTGCAGTGAGACTGTGCAGTGAGAGTGAGCAGTGAGAATGTGCAGTTAGACTGAGCAGTGTAGAGTGAGCAGTGAGACTGTGCAGTGAGACTTGCAGTGAGAGTGAGCAGTGTAGAGGGAGCAGTGAGACTGTGCAGTGAGACTGTGCAGTGAGAGTGAGCAGTGAGACTGTGCAGTGAGACTGTGCAGTGTAGAGTGAGCAGTGTAGAGTGAGCAGTGAGACTGTGCAGTGTAGAGTGAGCAGTGTAGAGTGAGACTGTGCAGTGTAGACTGTGCAGTGTAGAGTGAGCAGTGAGACTGTGCAGTGTAGAGTGAGCAGTGTAGAGTGAGACTGTGCAGTGTAGAGTGTGCAGTGTAGAGTGAGCAGTGTAGAGTGAGCAGTGAGACTGTGCAGTGTAGAGTGAGCAGTGTAGAGTGAGACTGTGCAGTGTAGAGTGTGCAGTGTAGAGTGAGCAGTGAGACTGTCCAGTGTAGAGTGAGCAGTGTAGAGTGAGACTGCGCAGTGTAGAGTGTGCAGTGTAGAGTGAGCAGTGTAGAGTGAGCAGTGAGACTGTCCAGTGTAGAGTGAGCAGTGAGACTGTCCAGTGTAGAGTGAGCAGTGTAGAGTGAGACTGTGCAGTGTAGAGTGTGCAGTGTAGAGTGAGACTGTGCAGTGTAGAGTGAGCAGTGTTCAGTGAGACTGTGCAGTGTAGAGTGTGCAGTGTAGAGTGAGCAGTGAGACTGTGCAGTGTAGAGTGAGCAGTGTAGAGTGAGACTGTGCAGTGTAGAGTGTGCAGTGTAGAGTGAGCAGTGTAGAGTGAGCAGTGAGACTGTCCAGTGTAGAGTGAGCAGTGTAGAGTGAGACTGCGCAGTGTAGAGTGTGCAGTGTAGAGTGAGCAGTGTAGAGTGAGCAGTGAGACTGTGCAGTGTAGAGTGAGCAGTGAGACTGTCCAGTGTAGAGTGAGCAGTGTAGAGTGAGCAGTGAGACTGTGCAGTGTAGAGTGAGCAGTGAGACTGTCCAGTGTAGAGTGAGCAGTGTAGAGTGAGCAGTGAGACTGTGCAGTGTAGAGTGAGCAGTGTAGAGTGAGACTGTGCAGTGTAGAGTGAGCAGTGAGACTGTGCAGTGTAGAGTGTGCAGTGTAGAGTGAGACTGTGCAGTGTAGAGTGTGCAGTGTAGTGTGAGCAGTGAGACTGTGCAGTGTAGAGTGAGCAGTGTAGAGTGAGACTGTGCAGTGTAGAGTGTGCAGTGTAGAGTGAGCAGTGTAGAGTGAGCAGTGAGACTATGCAGTGTAGAGTGAGCAGTGTAGAGTGAGACTGTGCAGTGTAGAGTGAGACTGTGCAGTGTAGAGTGTGCAGTGTAGAGTGAGACTGTGCAGTGTACAGTGTGCAGTGTAGAGTGAGCAGTGAGACTGTGCAGTGTAGAGTGAGCAGTGTAGAGTGAGACTGCGCAGTGTAGAGTGTGCAGTGTAGAGTGAGACTGTGCAGTGTACAGTGTCCAGTGTAGAGTGAGCAGTGAGACTGTGCAGTGTAGAGTGAGCAGTGTAGAGTGAGACTGTGCAGTGTAGAGTGTGCAGTGTAGAGTGAGACTGTGCAGTGAGAGTGTGCAGTGTAGAGTGAGCAGTGAGACTGTGCAGTGAGACTGAGCAGTGTAGAGTGAGCAGTGAGACTGTGCAGTGAGACTGTGCAGTGAGAGTGAGCAGTGTAGAGTGAGACTGTGCAGTGTAGACTGTGCAGTGTAGAGTGAGCAGTGTAGAGTGAGCAGTGAGACTGTGCAGTGTAGAGTGAGCAGTGTAGAGTGAGACTGTGCAGTGTAGAGTGAGCAGTGTAGAGTGAGACTGTGCAGTGTAGAGTGAGCAGTGTAGAGTGAGACTGTGCAGTGTAGAGTGTGCAGTGTAGAGTGAGCAGTGTAGAGTGAGCAGTGAGACTGTCCAGTGTAGAGTGAGCAGTGTAGCGTGAGACTGCGCAGTGTAGAGTGAGCAGTGTAGAGTGAGCAGTGAGACTGTCCAGTGTAGAGTGAGCAGTGAGACTGTCCAGTGTAGAGTGAGCAGTGTAAAGTGAGACTGTGCAGTGTAGAGTGTGCAGTGTAGAGTGAGACTGTGCAGTGTAGAGTGAGCAGTGTAGAGTGAGACTGTGCAGTGTAGAGTGAGCAGTGTAGAGTGAGACTGTGCAGTGTAGAGTGAGCAGTGTAGAGTGAGACTGTGCAGTGTAGAGTGAGCAGTGTAGAGTGAGCAGTGAGACTGTGCAGTGTAGAGTGAGCAGTGTAGAGTGAGACTGTGCAGTGTAGACTGAGACTGTGCAGTGTAGAGTGTGCAGTGTAGAGTGAGACTGTGCAGTGTACAGTGTGCAGTGTAGAGTGAGCAGTGAGACTGTGCAGTGTAGAGTGAGCAGTGTAGAGTGAGACTGTGCAGTGTAGAGTGTGCAGTGTAGAGTGTGCAGTGTAGAGTGAGCAGTGTAGAGTGAGACTGTGCAGTGAGAGTGTGCAGTGTAGAGTGAGCAGTGAGACTGTGCAGTGAGACTGAGCAGTGTAGAGTGAGCAGTGAGACTGTGCAGTGAGAGTGAGCAGTGTAGAGTGAGCAGTGAGACTGTGCAGTGAGAGTGTGCAGTAAGAGTGAGCAGTGAGACTGTGCAGTAAGAGTGAGCAGTGTAGAGTGAGCAGTGAGACTGTGCAGTGAGAGTGTGCAGTAAGAGTGAGTATTGAGAGTGAGAGTGAACCCACACTTACCGGTGGTGAACGTGAGGGTGAGTAAGAGCAGGACCCAGTGGTGAATGCTGCAGGACTGCATGGCTGAGAGACACAACACCACCATCAGCCCTGTACAGGTGGAGAATAAAGCAGGAGAGAGAAATTTAATCTCACCGACATTTCACCCTTAAACCTGCACTTCACTGGAGTTCATTTAAACTGACAGCAGACTCTGATCTGTAATCCGTTTATAAATATAAAATAATAAACAGCTATCTAATTACTTCTGTAGAAATTATTATGTGTTAAAGGATGGTGTGTGTGTGTGTGTGTGTGTGTGTGTGTGTGTGTGTGTGTGTGTGTGTGTGAGAGAGAGAGAGAGAGAGAGAGAGAGAGAATTATACATTAAGAGAAATGCTGTACATTTGACTCGAGCCAGAAGGAATGTTTCCTGAAGGATATTAAGTCTCGGCTGCTCCTGAACAACATCTCAGAGCTCAGCTACACCTGCAGACTTTTGGTCTTTGCATACTGCAGGTTAGGACACGTTCACAGACCCTCATCAGGGGTTTACAAACACACACAATGGCTTCTATCGTATCAACAATCACACACGCTTTTAATCTGCTCGTGTGGTGCGTCTGCAGTACAGGTCCACATGAATGAGCTGTTACTATAGACACCATAACATACTGGAGCGAGCACATTAATATAAACCTGTGATTAATCGACATCTTCTGACCAATCAGAATTCATCAGCAGTGTGTTAGTCATTTTCACAGGGCTCACACTTTTGCCCATCACTCCTGTAGAAGGTTTGTGTCAGTGTTGGTGAGAACCTACAGCTTTGCTCTGAGGAGATACGGAGCGCTAATTAGCTTTACACATGGAGACCTTCACTAATTTCTGACCTTCTACAAGTTCAAGCATAAATTTGTCATAAACTTAGTGGCGAAAACATTCTCCCTTTAGAGCTGCTTATTCATTTGTTGTATTAATTAATAAATATCATGACTCATGATTTCCATGACATTAATTCATTTTTCTTTTGTTGGCAATTTTAACGGATTAACGAACCTGAACAAGGACTACAGAAACAGTCCCACAGCGTCACCTGTGCAGTTATTACACTGTGGCTTTACAGAGTCAACTGTGACAGCTACGTTTCTTCAATCTGCTTTGGTTGCATCACTAACTTACAAAACTACTACTAATAATAATATGTTTCATTTATATAGTGCCTCACATCCAAGGATTAGGTGTACAATTACCAAAAAATCACACAAAATAATGATAGAACAAAACAAAAAAAAACAAAAATACACCAAACGATCAAACTAGGTGGCAGAGTCCTTCGAAAGCTGCTGTGATCTAATTTTATCGCTGAAGCTCCTCAGAGTTCTGCTGAAGGCCAACGGTGGTTCAGCCCACACAGTCCACACGGCCACAAAGCCATGGAGCTCCACCACAACTCACAAGCAGCGGACAAATTCAACCAACAACCAAAAATCTAGCTCAATTCCCTTCGACACATATATAAGATTATATATAAGATTATATCAGTGTGACGTTCTGAGTCACATTACATTATCCATGCACCATCTCAGGACTGTTAGAATTACACGAGTACAGTCCAGTACACTGGGATAAAGGGAGTGGGTTTAAAACATTTCCCTATTTTTATTTAGGTCTTGCTCTTATTTAGATCTTGTTTTTCTAGTGTCAAGTCAAGTTTATATGTATCGCGCTTTTAACAATAAATATTGTCGCAAAGCAGCTTTACAGAATTTGAACGACTTAAAACATGAGCTAATTTTGTCCCTAATCTATCCCCAACGAGCAAGCCTGCAGCGACGGTGGCAAGGAAAAACTCCCTCAGATGACATGAGGAAGAAACCTCGAGAGGAACCAGACTCAAAAGGGAACCCATCCTCATTTGGGCAACAACAGACAGCATGACTATAACATTAACAGTTTTAACATGAGGACAGTTTCGTTGATGTTATAAACTCTTCATTGATGGAAACTTGAGTGTAAAACTGTTCATGACAACTGCAGCCCTAAAGTTAGCAAGTCAACTGTAGTCCTCAGCCATAAAAGCATTACTGTAAGAGTCCAGAGCGTCCTCCAGGTGTGACTTTCAACAGTCCACATGGGGCCGTCCTCCACAGGAGCGATGCGATGAGACTCCAACCAGACACAGGGCACCAGGATGGATCAGGCAGGTCCGGGGAGCAGAAGAGGTTCAGCATTTCGATCTCAGGACCGACATGTAACTCAGAGGGACAGATGGGGGGGGATCACAGGTTGTTAGGTATGCCCAATGTCACCTGAATAAGTAGAGCAGTATACATATTGCACTGAGTACAAGCAGGGACTCTGGCAACTAACTATGACATCATAACTAAAAGGGGAGAGCCAGAAGGTAACACAGGCATGAGGGGCCCCGGGACATAAAGCAGCAGCCACTACACCGTCAACAAACTCGAGTGAGCAAGCGAGTGGGGACTGACAGCATCCATACATCCCAGTTTACCAAAACACTCTGTCTGAGGACCCTCCAGATCTACTCCTTTACCTCATAAACACCATTAACACAAGGCTTGACTAAACAGATCTGTTTTCAGCCGAGACTTAAACACTGAGACTGTGTCTGATTCCCGAACACTACTTGGAAGGCTGTTCCATAACTGTGGGGCTTTGTAAGAAAAGGCTCCGCCCCCTGATGTAGCCTTCACTATACGAGGTACCAGCAGATAGCCTGCACCTTTTGATCTAAGTAGGCGTGGCGGGTCATAGAGGAGCAGAAGTTCACTCAGGTACTGTAGTGCGAGACCATTCAGTGCTTTAAAGGTCAATAGTAGTATTTTATAATCAATACGAAATTTGATTGGGAGCCAATGCAGTGTGGATAAGACAGGGGTGATGGGGTCATATTTTCTAGTTCTAGTAAGGACTCTTGCTGCTGCATTTTGAACTAACTGGAGCTTGTTTATGCACTTATTGGAACATCCAGACAGTAAGGCATTACAATAATCCAACCTGGAGGGAACGAAAGCATGAACTAGTTTTTCCGTGTCATGTAGTGACATTAAATTTCTTATCTTAGCAATATTTCTGAGATGAAAGAAAGCTATCCGGGTGATGTTATCAATGTGAGTTTCGAATGAACGACTGGGGTCAATAATCACTCTGATGCAGTGGCAGCTCCTGAATTTTTTTTCAGGGGGGGCAATTTTCCCCTGTTATGTCTACACGGACCGTAAATGTCCACAGGACTGAAGTAAATTGACCTAGGTAGCAAATCAATTGGCCGAACTTGTTTTTGCCTGGTAAATTCAGATATCAATACAGACAATATCTCTTCTCTCCACTAGGTGGCAACACTAAACAAGTTAAAGGTGGCAAACTAAGGTAGCTTAGTAAACTAGACCCACCCGCCTAGCGGCCAAAAATATTTTTGCCTACGAGTGGCAAATATTCACATTTAGTCTGGCTTGCCAGGCTAAAACTAAGGAAGATTCATTGTGAAGCCTTCAAAGCAAAACATTTGGCATCACAATCAATTAATATTACATTACTCATTTATTTTCTCATATTATTCCAGTATTCTATAATAAGTAGACACAAATTCTTAATTATAAACATATTCTAATTTCTTCAATTCTAAAGAATGCAATTAAAGTGGCAGGATATAAATCCAAAACAAGTGTTTATTTAAATTTTGAAAAAGATGAAGAAAAGCATAACCATCAAACAAACATGTGCAGCTTAATTATGCGGGTTTTTTTAAATATGGAATTGCACCATTTTAACAACAAATAATTCTGCAGTTTTTTTTCCCAAGAATTCCTCCAGAAAGCCATGCCTTAATAGGAAATTTAAAGTATTACAAGCATGTCAATGAACACAAAAGGCTTTAGTTATTTAGCTATATACACACAAGGTTACACAAGGTTTTGTAGTCAGTGCAACTTGGCTTAACAAGTTAGAAAAAAGGTAAGGTGCTGCTGGCTCCAATGAACACATACACTGTACAAAAACTGAAAATATGCTTAATTTACACCAAGTCAGAGAGAACTTGAGGCTACTGAAATATTCCAAGCATTGCAATGTTAAACTGCCATTGGCAAAACAAAAACATGGCAATGTTAAACTGCCATTGGTAACACACACACACACACACACAAAAACAACTTTTGCCTAGTAAATTCAAATATCAGATATCACTGTACCGTCTGCTGTGCTACTTCCAGGGTGGAAGAGAACACAAGGGTAGCAAAAAAGAGCATTGACTACATCACAGCCAGCTAGCCAAGTTTTCCGGTGGTACCAGCTCTTGTTAAAACCTCTTGAGTAGGTCTTCTCCCCCTTCGTAGACACTTGCTTGATGTTTAAATTCGGTCTAGGAGGTCCTAGCTGTTTGACTGCCGTTTTCTCCTCATTGGTACGACGACTAAAGGGAACTTCTTTCAGAGACGTTATCGTATTGTTGCACTCAACACTTGCCATCTTCTTCATAGAATGTTCACACATTTCCCGCGCAAGTTGCGTTTTCCAGCCCAAAATTATGTTCAAAACCCGCCAAAATGCACTTAAAACCAATCTGGCAACACTTGCGCAGCGCAACAGGCGTATGACGTAAGCACGCTGCTTGTGCGAGCACATAAAACCTAATAGAAAATGCATTGGGAGCATGATTTTCGAAAAAAACGTACGTACCATTAGTGTCAATGGGAGATTTTGGGGCAAATCTGAACCTGACAGAAATTGCCCCAAAAGGGCGTGGCTACACCAGGCGCAACCTTAGCCTGATTGGACAATGACATTACTGTTGGTAGTAGGAGTAGATAAAAAAAAAACTCCCTCCCTGTTTGGGAGTGCGTCGCCCTAATCGCCCCTATTAACGAGCCGCCAGTGCTCCGAGGTCTTTTACTGCTGCACGTGAAGAAACAGAAAGGCCATCCAGAGTCACTGTGGAATCAGAAAACTTACTTCTAGCTGCATGTGGTCCGAGTACAAGTACTTCAGTCTTGTCAGAGTTAAGCAGAAGGAAATTAATAAGCATCCAGTGTCTAATGTCCTTCACACATTCCTCAATTCTATTAAGCTGGTGTCTCTCATCAGGTTTTGTAGAAACATACAACTGTGTGTCATCAGCATAACAGTGGAAACTAATACAATGTTTACGAATAATATCACCCAGAGGGAACATATATAAAGAAAAAAGCAGTGGACCCAAGACAGAACCTTGTGGAACACCAAACTTTACCTCAGTACGTCTAGAAATATCACCATTTATATCAACATACTGATAGCGATCAGTTAAATAAGAGCTGAGCCAGGAGAGGGCCGTTCCCTTAACTCCCACAACATTTTCTAGTCTAGTCAGACTAGAAAAGAGAGACAGACAGACAGACAGACAGACAGACAGTGTAACCTGCACCTTGTTCCTCTTTCTTCCAGCTAAGTGGGGGGGGAAACCCTGAATTTGATCCACACAGGAGGAGAAAGAGCTCCAGCTCACTGCACACATCTGCACACATCTGCTCTCAGGGACCTGGGATGAGTCAAGGCTTAACCCCCCCGAGCCGGTTCCTGAACCCCGCCCTTTCCCAGCACAGACTGAGCAGGTTTTTGAGCAGGAAGAATTTAACCCTGTGGAATTTCCTGTTTATTAGACTACGTTCAGACTGCACCCTGAAACGACCCATATCCGATTTTTTTGCCCATATGCGACCTGTATCCGATTTGTTATTGACAATCTGAACGACACAGATCCGATTTTTTCACATGCGACCCAGGCCGCTTGGATATGTGGTCCTAATTCCGATGCATATCCGTTATTTTCACATGCGACTGCAGTCTGACCGGACAGGCCGCATTCATGCGACCTACACGCCATCAACAAGAGACAAACGTCACTATTCTGCGTTGGCTAATCCCGCCTCTTTGGTGGAAAACAACAACATTTGTACAGTTTTCAGAATTTAAATAGACTTTTATAGAATTGATCAAGCTAATGGTGGATTTGGTAGGGACCTGGATGTTGATCTGTTAGCCTGATTAAATAAAACAGTTTCTATAACTGATTTATAACTTAAACCATCCTGTACCACATCGCCAGGTCTCGCCTCATCTCCATCGCAAACTGCACTGGTGTTTCTGCACCTTGAGCCAGCGCTGAGAGAAGCTGCAGAATTCAGCTGGCTATAAACAATCTAAATAAATATTTATAAAAATGTAGAAAAAGTTTATTAATATGACGAAATAAATATGTGCAAATTATTAAGCCTGAATTAAGAGTTTGGTAATACAGCGGCCGTATCCCAAATGACTGCCTACTGAAGCTCGAGTGCACTATATAGAGTTTAAAAATCCATTACTTCCTAGTAACATGTAGTGCACTTATATAGAAATTAGAGAGACATTTAGGAGTCAACCCTCGTTACCAGGATACACGTTTTCATTTCAGTTCAGAAACAAAAACACACACGAGACCTCACACTTTAACACTAACCAGATAATTAAACAAAACAAAAAAAATCATTAAACATGAAGAGTGCGCTTTTTTTTGTTTACGTATTACGTAGATGAGCTTATTACGTGTCAATTTGCGCATGCGGGACACTTTTGGGTCGTTTTCCGTTCATATTGGAGATCGCATACAAGTCTCATATAATTGGTAATGTGAACGGCCGAACAAAAAAATCGGATTTCACAACAAATCGGATATGGGTCGTTTCAGGTCGCAGTCTGAACGTAGTGATAAACTGCAGCTCGCAGTGACCATTAAAATAATTACAGGATTTAATCAAAACATTCAACACACTTCCGGGTTTAAACCTGCACTCTGGGTGTGAGACTGAAACAAACTCACCAGGAGAAGCTCTTCTCTCTCTCTCTGTCTCTCTCTCTCTCTGACACCTTTCGCTTTCGTTTTGTTAACTTCCGGTGACGCAATCCCTCCGCGGGGCTCCGCTCCACGTGCTGGAGGTAAACATTATATTAATGACTAAAGGAATTAAATGTTGTTGGAGAAAACAGAGAATGTTTTGTGAACTGAATTATAATACATAATTAAATACTTTAATGTCCATAAAGCAGGAGATAAACTTTCCCCACTGAGTGTCTCATACTATGTGCAAAACAAACAAACAAACAAACAAACAGTAGGAAAAGTGTAAGACCTGAGATGTAACTGTTCTAAAGTGACAAGTGCCAGAACACACAAACACAGTTCTGTAGAACACAGGCCACAGGGTCGCTCAGTGAGGAGATATTTCACACAACAACAACAGCAAAGTGTTTCCAGGCAAAACAAACCCCACCCGGTAGCACTTATGATGAATATGAAGGAAGATATCATAAAGAAATGGGGGAAGAAATGAGACGAGCATTGAGTGGTCATGGAAGTCTGCCAGAAGTTTGGAATACTACTGCTGTACTAGTAAGAGAGGCAGGTAGGAAGGTGCTAGGGTGGTCATCGGGAAGGAGGAAGGAAGACAAGGAGACATGGTGGTGGAACAAAGAAGTGCAGGAAATTATAAAAGAGAAGAGGCTAGCAAAGAAGAATTGGAACAAGCAGGGAGACAAGGAAAGCAGGCGGTTATACAGAGAGACGAGACAGAAGGCAAAAAGAGCGGTAGCGAAGGTGAAAGCAGATGCATACCAGGAGTTATACGAAAGACTGGAGACCAAAGGAGGAGAGAAAGACCTGTACAGACTAGCTAGGCAGAGAAACAGGGAAGCGAGGGATGTACAGCAGGTAAGAGTGATGAAAGATGTAATTGGAAATGTGCTGACAAACCGTGACAAAGATCTAATGGGCTATTTGGTTGGTTTTGTTGACTTGGTGTTGGAAAAACACCCTGAAATAGTCGTGGTATGTGGCGGTGATCTCAATCGATTGGATTTGCAAGAACTAAAGGTTTTGTCAGGGTGGGACGTTATGGTTGATTTCCCCACGAGGGGCAATGCTATTCTTGACAACTGCCTAACCAACCGTTCGGAACTTTTTGGAAAAGCTTATCCCATTCACATGCTAATAAAAACTGATCACAAAGGCTTTGTTTTGCCAGCGGGTCATAAACTGAAGCCCATTCGTCGTAAAGTGCTAGTGTGTGACTGTAGAGAACACCGCAAGCGAGCGCTGTATCTTGCATTGGCGGATATGGACTGGGGAGATGTTACTGAGGCAACAAACATAAATGAGGCAGTCAGTCGGCTTAAAGAAAAGATTCACTCACTGATGGATAAATATATGCCGTTTAGATCTGTGCGTACGGTATGTCATCACGTGACCCTGCTTGGATGACTCCTCTCGTAAGATCAATGTTTAGAGCAAAATCAAGAATCTCTCTCTCTCCAAACAACGAAGAACGCCTTAAAGTGATTAATAGCAGAATTTCGGAAGTAATTAGTGAGAACTGGAGAAACCCTTCTACCATCTTAGGGAGCCGCGAGTGGTGGAAAAACGTAGACTTTATTTCTCAGCACCGTAACTCGACCTACGTTGCTCTGGATGAACATACTATGGACCGTCTTAATGATTATTTCGAGTAACTCTGCTGTGATGACAACTACACACGACCAATCAACATGCAAATTGCCGATGATGTGGAGGTTCCCGAATTATCTGAGAGAATGGTCTGGAATGCTCTTGGGAAATTAAAGAAAACTGCTACTGGCCCGGATGAGATCCCATTCTGGAGCTGGAAAGACTTTTCGGAAATATTTACACCTGTTATTTCTTTTTAAAGATTTTTTGGGGGCTTTTTCTGGATAGGACAGTGTAGAGACAGGAAATGAGAGGTCAGAATCAAACCCAGGTCCCTGGATTTATGGTATGGCACCTTATCCACCTGAGCCACGACACCCCAACACCTGCTATTTCTAAAGTTTGGAACTTATCACTGTCAACGCACGAATGGCCTGAGTCCTGGAAGAGAGCTAACATCAATCCGCTACCCAAGTTGGATATCCCGAAGGAGGACAAAGATTACAGAGGCATTAATGTAACACCTGTTATTCCGAGGGCTTTTGAAAAGGTTGTGTTTGAGAACTTCGCCAGGAAAATGGTCGAAGCTAGCCTTAGCCCCTCTCAGTTCGCATACAGACAAGGAGGTAACTGTACCAATGCACTGATCACCATCCAGCACCAGGTGTGTAAATACCTGGATGACATTGACTGCAGAGCCGTTAGAGTTTTTACAATGGACTTCAGCAAGGCTTTTGACTGTGTTAAGCATAATCTTTTGTCAAACAAACTCAAACAGTTAGCGCTTAGTCCATACATAATCAATTGGTATCACAGTTTTCTTTTTGATAGGCAACAAAGACTTTTCTCTAGTAATCACAGTTGCAATTGGAAGTCTGTAAACAAAGGGACTATTCAGGGCAGTGTCAGCGGACCGCACCTTTTTAACATTTTCCTTAATGATCTTTACATACATTATAATGGTAATCCTATACTTTTCAAATACGCAGATGATTCTACTATAGTGTCTCCTGTTTATAACAAAGCAGACCCTTCTATAAATCTAGTCAATTTGTTTCTTAGATGGTCTAATGAGAATCAGATGTCATGTAACACTAGTAAATGTAAGGAACTAATAGTGCGGAAGAAATGTAATAATTATGTATATCAGCCTGTTAGTGATATCCCACAATGCAGTAGCTTACCTTTATTAGGAGTTACGTTACAGAGTGATTTTAAATTTACATTACACACAAAGACTAAATTGACTAAGGCGAACAAATGTCTGCATGTATTAAGAACGCTTAGAAAGGAACAGTGTACTCAATTAGAAATTGATCATTTATTTTTATCTCTTGTTTTGCCTTGTTTTACATATGCTTTATCTGTTTATGGTGCGTACTGTATGAATCTAGTCTTAATGTAGTTCAAAATTTTCTAGATAGATGTCATAAGCGCCGCTTTGTATCGTATCCTAAGTGCATTAAAACTTTTTTAGCAAAACAAGATTGTAAAATATACAAGAAAGCACTGTCGATTGATAATCATCCGCTTAAGCCCTATCTCCCCGTAAAAAAAAAAGCAAATATAATCTCCGTGGAACAAGATATGTAATGCCTAATGTAAATACTGATCGTTTTAAAAATATCTTTGTAAATAGGCTACTTTTTAAACATTTAGCTTAACTTAGTATAAGTTTTTTTTTCTTTTATGCTTATAATGTACCTTAGGATATGTATTTTAAAGATATTTTTTTGGGGGGCTTTTTCACCTCCATTGGACAGGACAGAGACAGGAAACGAGCAGGGACCGGGAAACAACCCCGGACCAGGATCAAACTCAGGTCCCCAGATCCACAGCATGGTGCCCCATCCACCCGAGCCACTACACATTTTAAACAGCTCATAGCATCGTTAGCGAGCACCTCTTGGCAGACAACACACTGTGGCAGTGGAGCATCTTCAGATCCAGTCCATGAAAATCCAAACTTTAAATAATCGTGGTCATACTTCCTTCTTTTTTTGCTTGGCCCAGACTCTGTCTCCTCACTCACTGTAGCTTTAGGTACTAAAAATCGATCCATTTTGTCTCTGGCAAAGGCTAGCTGAAGTTCACTAAATGTCCGCAATAGTAACTTATTCTGTTTTATTTTTCCTCACGTTGCGCCCCCCCCCCCCCCGAAGAACTCTGGCACCCCCTAGGGGAGGCGCGCCTCACACCTTGAAAAGCCCTGAGTTATGGAATTTGTTGCAATCGTTTAGGGTGGGTGGAGCACAGAAGCACGGCAGGCCAGAATTGAGTTCTCAAACTCTTTATTTTTACACTTTTCAGTGATTATTAATATGGAAGCTTTTCAGCTGTTATCTACTGCTCTCACAGACACACACACACAAGCCTTCTGGTTGGGGAGAGTCTCCTTCCTCTGCTCTCTCACTCCTTTTTATAGGGCGCGGTCACTGGGGAAGACACACAAACACAGGTTAACTAACATTAGGTGTAGTGATTCTGCCACTTACCTTCCCTGACTCCGCCCTCCGTTCACAGACTGACGCTTGACCACACCCCCACTGCCACATACCCCCACCGCTCAACTCAGGCCAGGGAGCCATCCGGCCTGCAGCCAACTCCCCCCCGACGGGAGAGGAAATCTGCCACGACCATCTGTGCCCCCGGCCTGTGGATCACCTTGAACTTAAACGGTTGGAGTGCCAGATACCGACGGGTGATCCGCGCATTGGCATCCTTCATGCGGTGGAGCCACTGGAGGGGCGCGTGGTCCGAACAGAGGGTGAAAGGGCGTCCCAGTAGGTAGTAGCGGAGGGCGAGGACCGCCCACTTGATGGCAAGGCACTCCTTCTCTATAGTGCTGTAGCGGCCTTTGCGCACCGACAGCTTCCTGCTGATGTACAGCACTGGGTGGTCCTCCCCCTCCACCTCCTGGGACAGAACAGCCCCCAGCCCCCTGTCCAACGTGTCCGTCTGCAAAATAAAGGGGAGAGAAAAGTCAGGGGAGTGTAACAGTGGCCCCCCACACAGTGCAGCCTTCACCTCAGAGAAAGCCCACTGGCATTGCTCCGTTCACTGGACCAGATCTGGTGCCCCTTTTTTAGTGAGATCAGTCAGCGGGCTGGTGATGTCCGAATAATTAGGTATAAACCTACAATAGTAGCCAGCCAGCCCCAGGAACTGTCTCACCCCCTTTTTGGTCTTGGGCCTTGGGCAGGCTGCAATCGCTGCTGTCTTATTAATTTGGGGATGCACCTACCCATTGCCCAAGTGGAAGCCCAGATACCGTACTTCCACCCGCCCAATCGCACACTTCTTCGGGTTGGCTGTGAGACCCGGTCGCTGAGGCGACCTAAGGACAGGCTCCCGGTGCGAACTCCCTAAGGTGCGTGCCCCATCGTACAGGCGGATTTGCCGTTCTTGAGGCTGCCGCAAATTCTCCTGGGTTAGGTGTGTGAGTGTGTGGAGTTTTGTGCGCAGGTCAATAACGTATTGAATTTCATTTTTGCTCGGTGAAGGTCCCTCCTCCCAGTTTTCCCGCAGCACATCTAGGATGCCACATGGCTTACACCCATATAATAATTAAAATGGGGAGAACCCCGTGGAGGCTTGTGGGACCTCTCGCACTGCGAAAAGCAGGGGCTCCAGCCATTTATCCCAGTTACGTGTGTCCTCACTTACAAATTTTTAAATTATGTTTTTGAGGGTGCGATTAAACCGTTCGACTAAGCCGTCCGTTTGTGGGTGATAAACGCTGGTGCGGATCGGCTTGATTCCCAGTAACCCATACAGTTCGCGCAGTGTGCGTGACATAAACGTAGTGCCTTGATCAGTCAGAATCTCTGGGGATTCCGACTTGGGAGGTGATGTGGAAGAGTGCTTCCGCAAAACTACGTGCGGAGATATTGCGAAGTGGCACTGCTTCCGGATATCGCGTTGCATGGTCCACCAGAACTAAAACAAAGCGATACCCTCATGTTGACCGATCTAATGGCCCGACGAGATCCATCCCAATTCTTTCAAACGGGGTCTCAATTAATGGTAGAGGGCACAAAGGCGCTTTTGGAATGGCCGCTGGATTTACTAACTGGCATTCGCGGCACACCGTACACCACCTATGGACATCGCCGCGAATCCCTGGCCAATAGAACTGGGCCATTATTCGGGCTAGTGTCTTATCCTGCCCTAAGTGTCCAGCCATGGGATTAAAGTGAGCCGCCTGGAATACCAATTCCTGGCGGCTCTTTGGGATCAAAAGTTGTGTTATCGGCTCCTTAGTCTGAGTGTCCTGCATTACTCGGTATAATCTATCCCTCATAATGGAGAAATGGGGGAAGGACGGTGTGGCGTTTGGCTGGAGCGTTTGACCATCGATTACTCTCACTTGGTCAAACGCATGCCGCAGAGTCGAGTCTCGCGACTGCTCTAACGGAAAATCCGCGAGGGATTCCCCGAGAGAGGGAGGAGGAGCCTGTGGCTCCTCACTCTGATGCGGTGATGACGTAGACGGCTCTGTGACAGCTGCTCCTGCCAATGCCACACCGGGACCTCCCCCAGCTAAACTACGGCAGGACCCCACTCTGCACTAAATAAGTCATTAGCTCCCGAAATCCCAGCCAATCAGTCCCCAAAATTATCGAGTGGGTAAGGCGAGGATTAACCGCCGCCTTTACTCTAAATTTCTCCCCTCGAAATAGAATGTGGACCGACACTAAAGGGTAGTTGTGAACATCCCCGTGCACACACAACACCTTCACCAATTGTGCTTCCCCCAATGCCTTGTCTTGCACCAGGCTTTGGTGGATTGAGGTCTGATTACAGCTGGAGTCCACCAAAGCCTGATACGTATCCCCTTGGATACTCACCAGTATGCAATACGCTCCGGCCTGATTGAGGGTGGTCCCTGGTGCATCGGGGATCCGGACCACTGCGCACACCTCCATCACCAAGCACTGATGCTGGAGGTGCCCCGGCTCCCCGCAGCGCCAGCAAACCGGCCCAGGCTCTCTCTCTGCACCGGTGTTTTGGAGCTCACTCACCTGAGGGGGGGAAGACACAGACATGGAAGTAGGAAATGGTAGGGCACCGCGGGCCGGCTGGGGTGGAGCCGGCCCCTGCCTCCGCGGTGGGGGAATGGGGTGAGGACGAGAAACAGAATGGGAGAGAGAGAGAAGAGAGGGGAGAAGAGGAGACACACTGTCCTGCCGTCGGAACAGCCGCCATATGGTCCTCCGCCAGCTCGATGGCCTGATCCAGTGACACCGGGCGATGGCACTGGACCCACTCCGCTGCTTCTTCTGGAAGTCGGGCAATGAACTGTTCCAGCACCACCAGGTTGAGGATTCCCTCGGCGTCGCGGTTGTCGGCCCTCAGCCACCGCCGGCAGGCTTCCCGGAGTTGCTGGCCAAATGCGAACGGCCGGCCAACCTCCTCCAGGTGCAGCACGTGGAAGTACTGCCGTTGCTGCTCCGGGGCGCGCCCCACACATTGGAGGACGGCCCTGTGTAGGTTGGCGTAGGCCAGCCGGCTGTCAGCGGGGAGCTGTAGCGCGGCCAGCTGCGCCTCGCCCGTTAGCAGAGGAAGGAGGCGCACCCCGCGCTGTTCCACCAGCCAACCCCATGCCTCTACTGCCTGCTCAAACAGAGCGAGGAAGGCTTTGGGGTCATCGTGCGGACCCATCTTCGTTAGGGTGAGGTGGGGAGGGTCCGCGGCGGTGGTGATGGTGGACCCCGCCGATGCAAGCAGGTGCCGGAACACCTGGCGGTCTTCCTGCTGCGCCAGCACCAGGGTTTCAAGCCGTTCTTCCTGCTCCTTCCGGAGAGTGACCAGCGCCTGGTGCTGGCTCTGTTGGGCCATGGCGAGGGCATGGATCAGGTCCTTGAAGGGGGAGGACTCCATGAGGCTGTTCTGTTCTGTACTCCGGATCCCGGGTTTCGTTTAGGGTGGGTGGAGCACAGAAGCACGGCAGGCCAGAACTGAGTTCTCAAACTCTATTTTTACACTTTTCAGTGATGATTAATATGGAAGCTTTTCAGCTGTTATCTACTGCTCTCACACACACACACACACACACACACACACACACACACACACACACACACACACACACACACAAGCCTTTTGGTTGGGGAGAGTCTCCTTCCTCTGCTCGCTCTCTCCTTTTTATAGGGCATGGTCACTGGGGAAGACACACAAACACAGGTTAATTAACATCAGGTGTAGTGATTCTGCCACTTACCTTCCCTGACTCCACCCTCCGTTCACAGACCGACGCTTGACCACACCCCCGCTGCCACAGTATTGTATGAGAAAGAGTGGAGTGAATGAGAAGTATATTAGAGTGGTGCAAGACATGTATGAGAACAGTGAAACAGCAGTGAGGTGTGCAGTTGGAACGACTGAATAGTTCAAGGTGAAGGTGGGACTCCATCAAGGATCTGCTGTGAGTCCTTTCTTGTTTGCCGTAGTGATGGATAGCTTGACGGACGAAGTGAGGCAAGAGTCACCATGGAACATGATGTTTGCAGATGATATTGTGATATGTGGTGAAAGCAGAAAGGAGGTTGAGTTGAGTTTGGAGAGATGGAGGTATGCATTGGAACGAAGAGGAATGAAGGTGAGCAGTAGCAAAACAGAATACATGTGCATCAATGAGAATGGGGATGAGAGTGTAGTGAAGATGCAAGGAGAAGACGTAAAGAAAGTTGGTGAATTCAAGTACCTGGGGTCAACTGTGCAGGAAAATGGGGGCTGAGATAGTGAGGTGAGAAAGAGAGTGCAGGCAGGGTGGAGCAGTTGGAGAAGGATTTCGGGAGTCATTTGTGATCAAAAAGTCCCAGAAAAAGTGAAAGGTAAAATGTATAAGACAGTAGTGAGACCAGCTGTGATGTATGGATTGGAGGCCGTACCCTTAACGAGGAGACAGGAGGCAAAGTTGGAGGTGGCGGAGTTGAGGATGTTAAGGTTTGCGATGGGAGTGACGAGGTTGGACAGGATAAGGAATGAGCACATCAGAGGGACAGCACATGTGGAGAGCTTGGGAATTAAGCTAAGAGAGAGGAGACTGAGGTGGTATGGGCACATCCTGAGAAGAGATGCAGAGCATGTGGGAAGGAGAATGTTGAGGATGGAACTGCCAGGCAAACGAAAACGAGGAAGGCCAAAGAGGAGATACATGGATGTGGTGAGAGAGGACATGAAAGTGGCAGGTGTGGTAGAGAAGGATGCAGAAGACAGGGAGCAATGGAGACGAAAGATCCGCTGTGGCGACCCCTAATCGGGAGCAGCCAAAAGAAGAAGATATAAAAAAATAATAATAATGGGTCCCCTATGGGTCCATGTGGCTCCTGCTTATAAATAAAAAAGTTTTCTGATCCCATGTCCATACAGTAAATACAGCATATATATTTACTCTATGAGGCAGTAGCCACAAATGAAGCACAATCCAAAAATGAGCAATTTAAAAATCACAGAAGTAAAATATACCAAGTGTCTGTACTTTACAGTATATTATTCTACTCTTTCCTCTTACAGTTTTCCAAACTGGGGGCGGCACGGTGGTGTAGTGGTTAGCTCTGTCACCTCACAGCAAGAAGGTCCGGGTTCGAGCCCTGTGGCCGGCGAGGGCCTTTCTGTGCGGAGTTTGCATGTTCTCCCCGTGTCCGCGTGGGTTTCCTCCGGGTGCTCCGGTTTCCCCCACAGTCCAAAGACATGCAGGTTAGGTTAACTGGTGACTCTAAATTGAGCGTAGGTGTGAATGTGAGTGTGAATGGTTGTCTGTGTCTATGTGTCAGCCCTGTGATGACCTGGCGACTTGTCCAGGGTGAACCCCGCCTTTCGCCCGTAGTCAGCTGGGATAGGCTCCAGCTTGCCTGCGACCCTGGAGAACAGGATAAAGTGGCTACAGATGATGAGATGAGATGAGATGAGAGTTTTCCAAACTGAAACCTCCAAGCCGAGGCTGACATACACACGCTGTCGCCACGACCCAAACTCTTATTTCCTGGAAATGGCCCAGCGCTAGAGCTCAGTGGAACGCACTTTCCCTCTGTAATAAGCATAAATATGTCTGAAAGTGATTTCTTTAGTCCATTTATTTCGAATGGTGAACCGAATTGTATACACTCACCGGCCATTTTAATAGGAACACGTGTATGCGCATGTGCAGTGCGCGACTGTTACACTCTTGCATTCTTACAGCACGATGCCGTAGTGGCTAGCACCTCTATGAGGCAGTAGAAACAATCTTGACCTTTTTGGTGACCTTGACCGGACAACCCTCAAAATGTTGGAGGTTCTATTTGAGACCATTGACCATCTATCCTGAAAGTTTCATGAAGATTGATCCAGCCATTTTCCCGTAATATCATTAAAAAAAAACAAAGAAACAAAGAAACCCCACCGAAAACAATCTCTTACAATGCTTACTTTTTAGCGGGCCAGGTAACAACAACAACAGTACTTAAATCCAAAAAAATAATAGTGATACTAATCACAGGAACAGTAATCATACTAAATGTATGAAATGTATGAGAGACTGAGGCTGTCTGTGTGGTGCAGGGGTTAGTGTGAGAGGTCACTGTGAACAGGGGTTAGTGTGAGAGGTCACTGCAAGCAGGGGTTAGTGTGATATGTCGCTGTGAGCAGGGGTTAGTGTGAGAGGTCGCTGTGAGCAGGGGTTAGTGTGAGACGTCGCTGTGAGCAGGGGTTAGTGTGAGATGTCGCTGTGAGCAGGGGTTAGTGTGAGATGTCGCTGTGAGCAGGGGTTAGTGTAAGAGGTCGCTGTGAGCAGAGGTTAGTGTGAGAGGTCGCTGTGAGCAGGGGTTAGTGTGAGATGTCGCTGTGAGCAGGGGTTAGTGTGAGATGTCGCTGTGAGCAAGGGTTAGTGTGAGAGGTCACGGTGGGCAGGGATTAGTGTGATAGGTCACTGTGAGCAGAAGTTAGTGTGAGAGGTGGCTGTGAGCAGAAGTCAGTGTGAGAGGTCACTGTGAGCAGGGGTTAGTGTGAGAGGTCACTGTGAGCAGGGGTTAGTGTGAG
Organism: Neoarius graeffei; assembly: GCF_027579695.1. NCBI lineage: Eukaryota > Metazoa > Chordata > Actinopteri > Siluriformes > Ariidae > Neoarius > Neoarius graeffei. Next base: position 1,216,624 of record NC_083592.1, on the reverse strand, counting down.
AGGTGGCTGTGAACAGGGGTTAGTGTGAGAGGTGGCTGTGAGCAGGGGTTAGTGTGAGAGGTGGCTGTGAGCAGGGGTTAGGGTCAGGTGAACAAATGTAAAGATCAGGCATAGAACATGAGTTTATTTTTAAGGCCATTTCCTTTTTTGGGTTTGGTAAATACTTCCAAAATGCAATGAAGACACTTTACAATGGATGCTCTAGCTCTGTAAAACTAATGCATGGAACCTCAGATAGATTTTACATATACCGTGGTATTAGGCAAGGCTGTCCAGTATCTCCTTTTCTGTTTCTGTTAGTTACCCAGGTAATGGCATCACATGTTAAGGAATCATCCTTTCTAGGTATAAAAGCAGTAGAGAGAGTTTTCAACATTTGCCAATTGACTGATGATACTGCCCATTTTTCTAAGGGATCAGAATCAAGTCTCAAAATCAGTAGCGTGCATCAATGAATTTAGCAATGTTTCAGGTTTAAAATGAACATGGATAAATCTGTTTTGTTTCCAATCAGAACATGTACTTTAACAAACTGTTGTGGGACACCAATTAAAGAAAGTGTGCCATATCTAGGCATTGTTATTTGTAAAGACGTTAAACAACACAGTAAACTTAATTTTGAACCTATTATTGAAAAAACAAAAGCAAAATTGAACTCCTGGTTAATGAGAGACATCTCTTTATTTGGAAGGGTCCTTTTATCTAAAACAGAAGGTATCTCTAGATCAGTTTATGTTTCATTGTCACTCAGTATACCATCAAATATCATCAAGGAGTTAGACAAAATGTTATATAATTTTATATGGAGGAAAAAACCTCAGTACCTTAAAAAAGATGTTATTAGAGGTAATAGAGAACAAGGAGGTCTGGAGGTATTGGATTTTAATGTCTTAAATAATTCCTTTAAAATAAAATGGATTATAGAATTTGTTAAGAATCCTAACAATATATGGAATTCTTTCCCAGCCTATTTATTTAATTCTGTTGGTGGTATTGATTTTTTATTGAAATGCAATTTTTCTGTTGATAAAATTCCATTAAAACTCGCTAATTTTCACAGACAAGCCCTTTTATCGTGGTTGTTGGCTTGTAAGCACAACTTTAGCCCTCATAGGTACTTCATTTGGAATAATAAAAATGTCTTGTACAAAAATAAATCACTGTTTTATCGCTCATGGTATGACGATGGAAATTTGTTAGTTGGGCAGTAGTTAAACAAAAATGGTATGTTATTATCATATTTAGAGTTTCTTGGAAAATTTGGGGTACCAATTATACCTAAAGAATATGCTATTGTTTTTGATGCAGTGCCCACATGTGCCCTACAGTTTTTTAAGAATTGTGATATAATGAATAGTGACATTCTCTCCAAAAACTTGTTTATTGGGGGTATTGATGTTAGAAATAGTATGTATAGGAACAAGCACCTTAGAAATGCTGTAGATTGTACTTCACCTTCCATGGCAAAGTTTTTTTGGTCTTCTATTGTGGGCGATTTACAGTGGAATAAAGCTTGTTGTGTGATTAACAAATACTGTACCAATAACAAGGTAAAATAAGTTTCTTTCAAAATTTTACATCGCATCTATCCAGTCAAAGCTGTGTTAAAAAATTCAAGATAAATGATGAATACACTTGTACGTTTTGTAGTTCAACAGAAGAAACTATTTTTCATTTGTTTTTTCACTGTATGTATTCAAATATGTTTTGGACAGATATGCAGAACTTTATAAACAGAGAAACGGGATACAATGCCATTATTAATGTTTTTGATGTAATGTTATATTTTGTATTTCATGGTGTGGATACCAACATTCACTATATAATTCAATTTCTAATACTCATCTCATCTCATTATCTGTAGCCGCTTTATCCTTCTACAGGGTCGCAGGCAAGCTGGATCCTATCCCAGCTGACTACGGGTGAAAGGCGGGGTTCACCCTGGACAAGTCGCCAGGTCATCACAGGGCTGACACATAGACACAGACAACCATTCACACTCACATTCACACCTACGCTCAATTTAGAGTCACCAGTTAACCTAACCTGCATGTCTTTGGACTGTGGGGGAAACCGGAGCACCCGGAGGAAACCCACGCGGACACGGGGAGAACATGCAAACTCCGCACAGAAAGGCCCTCGCCGGCCACAGGGCTCAAACCCGGACCTTCTTGCTGTGAGGCGACAGCGCTAACCACTACACCACCGTGCCGCCCAGCTTCTAATACTTTTAGGAAAATTCCATATACATAAAGCAAAATGGTCTGATTCCAAACCTTGCTTTAAAAAATTTTCTGTTGAACTGAAGCACTATTGCAGCCTGTTGGAATCTGTGAAGAACAAGAAAGCAGTAAGGACTTTGAAAACCCTGAAGGACTCAAAACTCATATAATAGACTTCCTCTGGCTTTTTGTTTTTGTTTGTTTGTTTGTTCCCTTGCATTGTTGAGAACTGACAAACATTGTACCTCTTTGTTTGTTAAATAAATAATTAATTTAAAAAATGTAAGGATCAGGAAGAGTTTAAACATTTCTGTCATTACAGAAATTCTTTTTTATTTTCTTCTTTTTATTTTTGGCAGTTCACAAACAGCAGTTGGTGTGTTAGAAATAGAGCTGTGCGGTTAACCAAAAATTTGGTCGGTCCAGTTCTTTTTTTAACCACTGAAAATCATAACCGAGCACGTGCAAAAATACCGGAAGTCTTGGTCCTCGTGTATTCTTATGTGGTAGCAAAAATTGGAAATGTCCGACAAGGATAACGCTAACCAAACGCAAGACCCTCAAGACAGAAGCTCTGTCTGGAAATATTTTTTTTTAAAAGATAAGAAACAGAAGTATGCAGTTTACATTGTGAGGGAAATTTAGTGGGTGAACATTCCTATTCTCTGTGTTTGTGTGTTGAGCTCAAGTGGCCTAGTGTACTGAGAAAGTTGTTTTTCCCATGTTGTAATCGCCTTTCTGTGGCCTTGGTGGTGATAAGCAGGGTGCCTGAGTTCTCCCTAACTACACATCTGCCTGCACATACCAGAGCATTCCAGGTGCACTCATTAGCAAAGCTTCATAGAAAATCTTGAGCCAATCACGTGAAGATGCGAGCAGTAAGCGAATGCCTTTAGAGTATAATAGATAACAGCCACTAAAACACAACTCAGAGTGCGCGTACTCTCGGCATCATCAGAAGTGGTCTTCTTCTCTTCTTCTCTTCTTCTTCTTTTTCCTTTCCTATTTTATATATCTGTTTTATATGATCTATTATAATAAATAACCGAAAAGACAACTGCTAAGCGTTCTGAAGTGTTTATTAGAAGTTTCCATTACAACATGATATGCCAGAAGGCCATTAATGCCGAATATGGAAACACTACAAACCTAAGAAAACCTATTCAAAGCAAACACAAGATGGCGTATGCTGAGTTATGCAAATTAACTTCATCTCAAACTTCAAAAAGATCGCAAAAGGTGAGTTAACAGTTGTTTTGAGAGATATAATGGACACTGAGCCTGTCGTTGGTTTGATCGATTTACAGCTCCAGTGATCATTTTTACACCAAAAACTGTCGGTAGGAATGTCAGTCGCGACTCGCCAAAGGAAACAATACCACGTGTGACCGTGTTAAATTTACCTGTGAATACCAGCCACCTCTGTGTCGAGTGAAAGGTTGTTGAGCAAGGCTGGGTTGGTCATAAATCAGAGACGGTCTCTTGCTTGGAGCCAGCCATCGCAGAGCAGCTTGTGTTTCTCGGACACAATTTAAAACAGTGATTGTTTGACTAACACTGATATGCGATGGATATTGAACTTGATACAAAGCTGAACAGCTGTACTCTCACTCAGAACGCCTGATTATCCAGTCACACCAGGTTTGTTGATTTGATTTTGTTGCATCATTTTCAATTTTTTTTTTTAAGTTTTTTGTTTCTTATCCTACAAGTTTAGCCATTCTGGCATTTTTTTTTGTTGTCTGTTTAATGCAAGAAACATTATTTTTACATTAATATATTTTTATTTTGTTGAATATGACTGATATGGACATGATGCATCATAGCTGAACTTGATTTAAACCAGTCATGTTGACTGAGTTAGTTGAATTTTGCATAATTTTTGTTCAAGTTTGCTCGTTTTTGTTCCAAACTTCAGCAGTAAGTTTAGCTGTTCCTTTAGGTTTGTTATCTGTTTAATGCAAGACAGTTTATTTTCACTTATTATAATTTTATTCTATACTGCTCAGCAAAGTTTACCGTATGGTTTTTTGTTCTGAAATAAAAACCGAAAGTGGAACCACACCGAGGTTTTTTTTCCTCAAAAAAACCCTGAAACCGAAGTGGAAAATTTAGGAACCGCACAGCTTTAGTTAGAAAGTTAAAGAAATGCTTTTTAAACACATTTGACCTGAACTCCTTTGGAAGATATTTAAATTCAATCTTATTTTCTTTTCTTCAAGTTGTAATACATTACATTACATGCATTCAGCAGACTCTCTTATCCAGAGTGATGTATAACGAGTGTAAAAGTCAGGTTCAGGAAGTGCTGAACTTCTAGACAAGAGAGTTCTAGCACCAAGTGAGGAAGTGACACAACAACACTGAGTGTAATATCCTGTAGAACAGAGAACACTCAGCAAACAGCCAAGAAAAACAAACCAACCTTACAAATGAGCTGATAAAGTACAACTACACAGAGAAAAACAAAACCCTGACAGAGAACAGCGAGTGATCACGTCCCGCTGAGGCAGCACACAGCCTGGGTTGGTCAGAACTGATACCTTTGTGCCTTTGTCTATCTTGGTGATGTTTAGGACAGTGTACACTTACACGCTGTGTGGTTTTCTGATTTCTACAATAATCACAGCTACCATCAGCGTGTTTTCTTCATTAAAACCAGCGCACTGTTTCACCCTGAAGGTTCACATCTCGCTCATGAAACAACGTCGTCTTCTCACTTGCTTCAACTGATGCTCCTGCTCCAACCCACTGCTCTTTCAAATCAAAGTCCTTCCCACGCCATGTGGCACATAGGGCGGCACCAATCTCCGTTTCCGTAGCCCTCGGCCTCTCGCCTATTACATAGCTAGGGTTACAGCAGGGGGCTAGTCCTCTGGTAACTACGAGGGTTTGACTCCCCACTTGCATCTGTATTGCAGCGTGCCTTGCCAGACGGCAGTAGGCACCACTTTTATGATAGTCTTTGGTATGACCCGACCGTGAGTAGAACTCACGATCTCCCGATCGAGAGGCGGACACACTAACCACTAGGCCAACTTGCGGTCCCACTGCGCTTTACATTTTATGAAACTGTCTTCCAGTCTTTTCATCATCCAATTAATCCTGCCATTTCTCCTTCATTTTAAGGTTGATCAGGTTTTACTCCAGCTTCACTATAACTCACATCTGGAGGGCTCAGAGCCTATTCCCTGCTGTAGAGATGAGTGAAGCCATCTGGCCTCTATCTTACCACTCCCATCATGTGGATTTGGTTTATGTGTTAAAGTGCCGTATTCGATCAAATTTGCCCCAAGGAAAGTATCTCCTGATTTTTTCCCCCTTTTCATTATCTCCATTTATTTTCTCCTCTTCACCTCCCCCCCATTCCTTACAGATCTTTACAGCGCTCCTTTACATCCCTTCTGAAGTGGAGAAGGAAAAAACCAATAAACCCTTATTGGTTTTTTCCTTCTCCACTTCAGTCTCTGATCATTTTTTTTTAACGGTTCTTTTACTATGATAATTATTTTTACGGAGATTATTTCAGTTTTTCTTTGTACAGGAGCTCGTATATCAGACGCCGGCTGGGAAGTAAGCCATTGATCAGGAAATATGACCAACTCTGATTAAAGAGTACTGATCAATATACTCTCACTCAATTTAAACTAAAATCATGTACAACCCCGATTCCAAAAAAGTTGGGACAAAGTACAAATTGTAAATAAAAACAGAATGCAATGATGTGGAAGTTTCAAAATTCCATATTTTATTCAGAATAGAACATAGATGACATATCAAATGTTTAAACTGAGAAAATGCATCATTTAAAGAGAAAAATTAAGTGATTTTAAATTTCATGACAACAACACATCTCAAAAAAGTTGGGACAAGGCCATGTTTCCCACTGTGAGACATCCCCTTTTCTCTTTACAACAGTCTGTAAACGTCTGGGGACTGAGGAGACAAGTTGCTCAAGTTTAGGGATAGGAATGTTAACCCATTCTTGTCTAATGTAGGATTCTAGTTGCTCAACTGTCTTAGGTCTTTTTTGTCGTATCTTCCGTTTTATGATGCGCCAAATGTTTTCTATGGGTGAAAGATCTGGACTGCAGGCTGGCCAGTTCAGTACCCGGACCCTTCTTCTACGCAGCCATGATGCTGTAATTGATGTAGTATGTGGTTTGGCATTGTCATGTTGGAAAATGCAAGGTCTTCCCTGAAAGAGACGTCATCTGGATGGGAGCATATGTTGCTCTAGAACCTGGATATACCTTTCAGCATTGATGATGTCTTTCCAGATGTGTAAGCTGCCCATGCCACACGCACTAATGCAACCCCATACCATCAGAGATGCAGGCTTCTGAACTGAGCGCTGATAACAACTCGGGTCGTCCTTCTCCTCTTTAGTCCGAATGACACGGCGTCCCTGATTTCCATAAAGAACTTCACATTTTGATTCGTCTGACCACAGAACAGTTTTCCACTTTGCCACAGTCCATTTTAAATGAGCCTTGGCCCAGAGAAGACGTCTGCGCTTCTGGATCACGTTTAGATACGGCTTCTTCTTTGAACTATAGAGTTTTAGCTGGCAACGGTGGATGGCACGGTGAATTGTGTTCACAGATAATGTTCTCTGGAAATATTCCTGAGCCCATTTTGTGATTTCCAATACAGAAGCATGCCTGTATGTGATGCAGTGCCGTCTAAGGGCCCGAAGATCACAGGCACCCAGTATGGTTTTCCGGCCTTGACCCTTACGCACAGAGATTCTTCCAGATTCTCTGAATCTTTTGATGATGATATGCACTGTAGATGATGATATGTTCAAACTCTTTGCAATTTTACACTGTCGAACTCCTTTCTGATATTGCTCCACTATTTGTCGGGGCAGAATTAGGGGGATTGGTGAGCCTCTTCCCATCTTTACTTCTGAGAGCCGCTGCCACTCCAAGATGCTCTTTTTATACCCAGTCATGTTAATGACCTATTGCCAATTGACCTAATGAGTTGCAATTTGGTCCTCCAGCTGTTCCTTTTTTGTACCTTTAACTTTTCCAGCCTCTTATTGCCCCTGTCCCAACTTTTTTGAGATGTGTTGCTGTCATGAAATTTCAAATGAGCCAATATTTGGCATGAAATTTCAAAATGTCTCACTTTCGACATTTGATATGTTGTCTATGTTCTATTGTGAATACAATATCAGTTTTTGAGATTTGTAAATTATTGCATTCTGTTTTTATTTACAATTTGTACTTTGTCCCAACTTTTTTGGAATCGGGGTTGTAGTTAAAACAGACAGTCACGCCCATTCTGTCAGTTTGTGCAAGTGGCTGTGACGTGTAGATGATCTACACTGTCAGTTGTGCTTAGCCTGAGGGAAATGAGAATAACTCCTGACCAAACTAGAACAATAACGTCTCTCTTTTTATTGCATCCCTCACTGCCGTTTCTGCCTCAGACTCTGGTCCTTCTTTCATTGAGGCTCCTGAGGTTAATTTGCTCATGAACTGCTCATTTTTCTTTCTGAGTTTGAGCTGTTGAGCTTGAGCTCTCACATTCAATATCAAACACATCTCGACTTTGGCTTTGGTCTAGTCTGGACATTTCCATCGAAAATCTGACCCAGTCACAGAGTTCATCCCAGATAGTCCTGACCGGTCTGTGATATCACTCCCCCCCCCCCCCCCCCATAATATCTCTGGCACCAACAGCTCCCTCCTCACACCACATCACCCCCCTCCGATCCCTGCCAGACTAATCCACACACTCCACCCCCGACCTCACTCTACAGGACTCACACCTCGGCTACACCCCTCACCTCTCCATAACAGCTGATCAGGTGTTGAAGGAGCTGAGGAGGATCAAGACAAGGAAAGCTGCTGGCCCTGATGGTATCAACTCCAGACTGCTTAAAGACGGTGCAGATCAGCTCTGTGGGATTCTTCTGTACATTTTCAACCTGAGCCTCAGTCTGGAGAAAGTTCCACTTCTGTGGAAAACATCATGTGTGGTTCCAGTTCCCAAGACTGCGCACCCCAGGGAGCTCAACCACTTTTGGCCAGTAGCTTTAACGTCTCACTTAATGAAGATCATGGAGAGGATTGTTCTTTCCCACCTCTGACACCTGGTGAATAGCGAGATGGACCCCCTGCAGTTTGCATATCGACAAAGGATTGATGTGGATGACGCTGTCATTTACCTGCTACACCGGTCACTTTTGCACCTGGAGGGCACTGGGAGCACTGTGGGAATCATGTTCTTTGACTTCTCCAGTGCTTTCAACACAATCCAGCCATCACTGCTTAGGGGGAAGCTGGAGGGAGCTGGTGTCGACTGCCACCTGGCTGCATTGATCATCGACTACCTCATTAACAGACCACAGTATGTGAGGCTCCGCGACTGTGTGTCTGATGTGGTAGTCTGCAGCACAGGGGCTCCACAGGGTACAGTGCTCTCTCCTTTCCTCTTTACACTTTACACATCTGACTTCAGCTACAACACGGACAGCTGCCACCTCCAGAAGTTCTCAAATGATACAGCCATCATTGGACATGTGTCAGAGGGGGACGATCTGGAGTACAGAGAGGTCATCACCAACTTTGTCACCTGGTGCCAACTGAACCACCTGCGCATCAATGCCAGCAAGACAAAGGAGGTGGTGATTGATTTTAGAAGGATGTTTCCACAAATTGCACCAGTGAACATCCAGGGTTTGGACATTGAGATCGTGGAGGAGTACAAATACCTGGGTGTTCACCTCAACAACAAACTGGACTGGACTAACAACACAGATGTCCTGTACAAGAAGGGCCAAAGTTGTCTCCACCTCTTGAGAAGACTGAGGTCTTTTGGTGTGTGCAGGACACTGCTTAGGACTTTTTATGACTCTGTGGTAGCATCAGCGATTTTCTACGCTGTGGTCTGCTGGGGCTGTGGAAGTTCAGAGAGGGACAGGAAGAAACTTAATAAACTGGTCAGAAGGGCTGGCTCAGTCTTGGACTGTCCTCTGGACTCCATTGAGGTGGTGGGTGAGAGGAGGATGTTAGCCAAGCTGACCTCAATCATGGATAACCCCTCTCACCCCCTACATGAGGCTGTGGGGACTTTAAGCAGCTCTTTTAGTAGTAGACTGCTACACCCACGGTGTAAGAAGGAGAGATACCGCAGGTCATTCATACCTGCTGCTGTCAGACTGTAGAACACCCACAACTTGTAACGTAACACTAATAACCTGTTTGTCGTTTAATTTGCACTACTTCACCACTACTACCTCTAACATCTCTCATCGATGCAATTATTATGTGCAATAATATAGGCCTTAAACAATTTTCATGCATATATATATATATATATATATATATATATATATATATATATATATATATATATATATATAATTTATGTATATATGTGTGTATTGTAGGTATCATGCCGCCATCTTGTGTCAGAACTACAATTCCCAGGCAACTTCCGTGTGACCTACGTCACGCGTGGGCGGGATCACCTACGTCAGTCTGCCATGCACGCATAAATCCAAGCGGAAGCTCCTCCATCCTTGTCTCTCACGTCTGGCTTCCGATGAATCTGGACGTATAAAGAGGCGCTCTCCAACCCGAAGACGTCTTCTTTCTTGCAAGATCCATCACTCAGTGCGATTTTCTTACCCTTGGCAAAGGTAAACTCTAGAGTCGCGCGATCTTTAAACTCAACCTGAGTTACAACTGGTTTACTTGTATTGGAAGTGACGTCACGACTGCAGCCCAGGCAGTTAAAAGTTAAGAAGCGATTGAATCCTTTTTAACTCAAAAGCGCTGTGCATCTTATTCTGATCAGAGACTTTTCCTCACGAACGCTGAGGTTTGGACCAAGAATCCTCTGCTTTCCACGGGAACCACCCAAGTGCTCCGCTGGACCCGAAAGTTTTCTACACCTCCGTCCCGAGCAGCTCACGTGCTCCCACGGCGAGGCCCGAAACTACAGTGGCGAATAGTTCTTCATATCTTGCTAAAGGCAGGATTAAGTAAGATTTTGGCATTTGGGCATAATTAGGATAGTCTTAGGAATTTGCTTTTATTGAAATAGTGTGAATTTAAACCCAGGTTTATTGTTACACTGTTAAACACGCAGCGTGTTTTATTTTGGTTCTATGTTCTCTCAAGTGTTTAATAGATAGGCTGCGCATGCTTCTCTCTCTCTTATTCTGACTAACACTTTGATTTCCTTATCATACATTTTGGCCTTATCAAGGTTTCAGTGAGTTTGGTAATGTTATGAGTGTGGAATCTTTTTGTTACTGAGAACACGTGCTCAGTAGGCCTCACAAGGCCTAACAAACACACTTTAGCTAGGCCATAGGGCCTTTAGCAAACACACACTAGCAACACAAGGCTAATCTAGGCCTCCACCACGTGTAGTTAGCTACACGAGGCTAAACACATGGTCAAGTCCTACACACACACACACAAGTAAAGATTAGCAACAGAGCTAACCTATTGTTCTACTTGGATAACATTCCTTTGTTTTAGCTAGCAACAAGCTAGGCCGTACACACACCACACATAAACACACATGTATATACACCTCACTGCTTGTATATATTGATTATTCATCTTTATCTTTGTATAATAAATTCATTTATCAAAGCTGTGTGTATTCATCTTGTTGAACAATGTGAAGTCCCCAATCTTCTCAAAGAATTCAAAAAGGGTGCATATATGTTATGTAATATGGTAAGTGATCGTAATAATTTGGAAATATACCATAATTTAGCTGTTTGGTAATTTATTATTAAGCACCAGGATTAATGGTATGATTCACTAAATGATTCACTAAACGATTCATTGAATGATTCACTAAACGATTCACTGAATGATTCACTTCAAATGAGTGATTCTGTGGTATGATTCAATTCAAACGAGTCAAATCAAATGATTCAATGGGATTGATTCATTTTAATTATTGACCTTCAAAATTTAATGAGACTGATTTAACGAGATTGATCACTTAATATCAATAATTAACTGATTGCACCCACAGTTAAATTGGTGCCCCGTGTGAGGAAGATTGGTTTGTTGACTTCTGGAATGTTGTTCAACAACAAATAAACTCAGTTGATTCAGCAACTGCCAAGGTATAACACAGGTGACTTTAATGGTGAATCATTAACAGTGTGTTAATCACAGAACTGAAATTCAGCTGTCAACCACAGTTAGCTGATAAACTGGTTTAATTGATTAGTACATTAGAATAATATCTAATCCAGGTACTTAATATTATTAATAATAATTATTGTTAACTAATATTATTAATTGAGCTAATTAATATGAGTGAAACATTAGTGAAAGAACAAAGTAGCTAAGAAACCACAAATCAATTATTTAGCAACTTGGATTAAATTAAATTCTAACCTAATCAACACAGTATTAATTTCCTTTAAGTTAATACATTTTGAACAAAATGTCAAATCCCCAATCAAGTGAGTCAGAAGGGCCCCTCCTCTCTCTTTTCGACGTTGTAGGCGATTTAGGCCAAGTCCCGGAGGATAGGAGAAATTACTTCTGTGATCTGGACCAAAAGGCTCGCTTTGATGAAATACACATAGCCGTTAGGGAACTTAAAGAGCGTACTATGACTCTCCCAGAAGGGCTACCCAAATTGTTCATGATCTACTATAAGGAAATGGAACATGTGTGTATGACCCTCGAACAAGAGAAACGAACACTAAAACGACAACTGGCCGAAGCTCAAAGGAGAGCAGAAAGCGCGGAGAGTAGCCTCGTGGGCCTGAGAGCCACACAAGATGAACTAAAGTGCGAAATAGAATGCCTCAGAGAAGAAGTGACGCAAGCACGTCGCTCAGATGAGGGATCGGCCAAACCCTCCAAGAACAGAGTTCCGCTCTGGAGGAGGAAGAACCTGAGCTTAGAACGGTAGATCAGACACCGCACTCAAGCTCAACTCGCGTGAAAGCCACGCGATCACCATCTCGTGGCGCTGGGAGTTTTTACTTTACTCCCCACTACACCCCCTCGCGCTTCAATATTGCTGCAGCCTCTAGCACGTGGAAAACGCCGCGCTACGTACCCTCAGACTCCTCTGACGGAGAGGCCGCCTACAAGCCGAAACGCAGACATAGGCGATATGAGAGCAGCTCAAATAGCGAAGACAGCGAGGACCCTTATGGGTCAAAATCAAAACGCCTTGTCGCAGAACGCAAAACTAGGATCCGCCAAATCAACATCCTTGCGAAAGACATAGAGCGTTTCGAGCCGGAAAATCATAGACACCGAAGCGTTAATGATTATTTCCGGGAAATTGAACGTAGCCTCCTGGACCTGCCAGAGGCTACGTCGCATGAAAAGGCCAGACTAGTCTGGAAAACTTTAGGTAGCAGCGTACGAGCATTCGTTGAGACCCTACCACAGTCAGTCCTCGACAACTACAAGAAAATACGTGAGTACTTGAAAGAGGAATACTCATTGTACGAGGACGAGACTGCTGCGACGATGGGTGCCATTCTAATCAGACAGAAACAAAGCGAACACTCTCGCGAGTACTACCGTCGGCTCCGCGCGGCGTACTTTCAGGGCAGAAGCGAGCCCGGGCTAGAGGAAGATCGCAACTTCAAGTCCCTCTTCCTCCATAACCTTCACCCGCGCATCCGTAACCAAGTAACACTCGCGTGTCGCCAGCGCCCCCATACTATGAGAGAAATGCGTCGCACCGCACAACTAACGTGGGAGACGTTCGTCCGACCCACAGACCACCACGAGGATGATCCCAGAGTCCTCCGCCTATATGAGCAGGAAGGTCAGTCCTTAGGCCTAGAAGGGGGTGAAGCCCCAAACCGCGGACCCCCTTGGGCGAACCCAAACCCCGGCCACCAGACGTCGAGTCAACCCAAAAGTAACTGGAAAGGCCGACAAGCTGGAGCCAAGGGGGAACAGGGCCCCAACGCCCACGGGCAAGGTAACCGCGAATCTGGCAGTCACGGCCCTAAATCTCAGAATAGCGGACAGTCAGGGCCCCATCGCAACTCCTCTCGAAGGGAGCAGAGCCCTAAGCCAGCTACCGCTAAACAAGCCAACCAAGAGCCGCTTGGGATGGCAGAACTGAGGGCCGAACTAGCACAGATTAAACAAGCCAACCAAGAGCCGCTTGGGATGGCAGAAATGAGGGCCAAACTAGCACAGATTAGACAACTGCTGAGCGATGAGAAAGGGAAGGGTAAGCCGAGCAGAGTCAGGGACAAACCGTCAGCATGACTAGGCCGGGACCCATCCCCACCACCACCGCGTGTCTACCTCGTGGGGTGGGGAAAAGACCCCTGCCCAATAGGCAGCGATGAGTTGAAACCACTCCCTCCAGTAGTGAAGCCTGACCCGCAGGATGCACCCCTGACGCAGTTTCTTGGAGATTTGGTTAGGAAAGGCAAAGCCAAGCGTATCTATACCCCAGTGGTGGTAGAAGGCAACGTTTCCCTCCAAGCTCTCTTGGATACCGGGTCAGAAATCACCCTGATGTGTTCCAAAGTCTTCGCAGAGGTTTCAGACACACGGCTCTCACAAGGCGACCCAATCCCAACCAAGCCCTGCAACATAAACGTAGTCAGCTTCACACAAAACAAAACCCCACAGTCGTTGGATCCCACAAAATATGCACAAACCCGTTGCGACGAGATTAGTGCGAACACTGATCAACCAAGCGCCACGCGAGATCAAATTTCTGATGAACTTCAGTTCATGTCTTTGCACACCGAGTCCGGTGTCGAAACACCCGACATCGCGATTCCCCCTAGTGGCCACAACTCTTTCAAAAATCTCCCTCTATCCATCGACTCAGACACAGACACCCATTTCACTGCTGGTGTAATGGCTGCGCTGTGGAACATGTTAGGCGTCGAGGTGAAATTCCATATCGCGTACCACCCTCAATTCTCTGGTCAGGCTGAACGAGCCATTCAAACCATTGTGAGCATGCTGCGAGAGTATATCACAAACCATGGTCAAATTTGGGACGTGAAACTTCCCTTGGTGCTAAGGGCCATTCGGTCCACCCCTCATTGTGCCACTGAAGTCACACCCTTTGGGATGATGACTGGGCGAGAGTCGGTTCTTCCCCCGCATCTCCTATACAAACCAGAGGCCATGAGTGTCGCGATTGCATACACCGCACATCAACATGTCGCCGACCTACGACGCCACCTATAGTCAACCTTTACAGGTGCCCAAAAGAATCTCGATTCGAGAGTAGAAGGACACAAAGCCTACTACGCCCGAATCTCAGAGAAGTTCCTACCACCCTGGTCGAGACCTTTCGATCGTGGGAAAACCGTTCCCCGTCGCGTATCACATTAGGACATCTAGGCCTAATCAAACGCTTTCATATCGATTTCCATAATTCGAATCAAACCTTGTTGAACAGTCCTCACTCCAAAAGGGGGTGGACGACAGCTAGGCCCATCATGTCCACCTAGCTTGTACGCATCACTCAACCATAAGTGTACACTAACATTCCCGGTCAGACTTCACCAACCCAATGAAGTAATAACCCTTCGGTATAACATGGTAGATAAAATACTAAAATCAGTTATTACTAGTGTGTATTCATCGCAAATACACCTGGCATATAGTCTTGGCAGTGCTATCCTCACTTTTGTGAATCCACAAAACTTAGAGATGTGCACCTTCACTAAAGACATCCACTGGGTCTGCCCAGGCAACCCATACATAACACTACACACCTAGCTAGATAAGATGGTCTGTGTCCCCGACAGCTAGCCGCAGTAGCGCACGCTTTCTAGCCAGACCACCCACTGCTATCACCTTCCCAGAAGATTAGGTTTGCCAACCCAAACACTAATACTTCCTTCATTTCTTCTCTTTTCTTGTTTTTTTTTATGCATAAGAAATTGAATACTACATGTTCATGTTCAATGTTTAATTTTTTTTTATGTGGTTTTGATCTAGTTAGTTAGATAGTGATTATATGCCCAAAATGCCCATAGTGATATGCCCAAAATGCCTCTGTCTCCAACTGTCTTACTGGAACTCACAAGTTTACAGCCTTCGCAGGACACCATGAACTGCACAGGACAACTCTACCTCAAGGACTATGGACACGGCGATGATACGATACGGTGCTCTCAGTGCTACGACTCCGTCATACCCCTGAGACCAAAAGGGGGACTGTAGGTATCATGCCGCCATCTTGTGTCAGAACTACAATTCCCAGGCAACTTCCGTGTGACCTACGTCACGCGTGGGCGGGATCACCTACGTCAGTCTGCCATGCACGCATAAATCCAAGCGGAAGCTCCTCCATCCTTGTCTCTCACGTCTGGCTTCCGATGAATCTGGACGTATAAAGAGGCGCTCTCCAACCCGAAGACGT
Organism: Neoarius graeffei; assembly: GCF_027579695.1. Taxonomy (NCBI): domain Eukaryota; kingdom Metazoa; phylum Chordata; class Actinopteri; order Siluriformes; family Ariidae; genus Neoarius; species Neoarius graeffei. The sequence continues at coordinate 1,201,028 of NC_083592.1, read as the reverse complement.
CTTCTTTCTTGCAAGATCCATCACTCAGCGCGATTTTCTTTCTTACCCTTGGCAAAGGTAAACTCTAGAGTCGCGCGATCTTTAAACTCAACCTGAGTTACAACCGGTTTACTTGCATTAGAAGTGACGTCACGACTGCAGCCCAGGCAGTTAAAAGTTAAGAAGCGATTGAATCCTTTTTAACTCAAAAGCGCTGTGCATCTTATTCTGATCAGAGACTTTTCCTCACGAACGCTGAGGTTCGGACCAAGAATCCTCTGCTTTCCACGGGAACCACCCAAGTGCTCCGCTGGACCCGAAAGTTTTCTACACCTCCGTCCCGAGCAGCTCACGTGCTCCCACGGCGAGGCCCGAAACTACACCGGCAAATAGTTCTTCATATCTTGCTAAAGGCAGGATTAAGTAAGATTTTGGCATTTGGGCATAATTAGGATAGTCTTAGGAATTTGCTTTTATTGAAATAGTGTGAATTTAAACCCAGGTTTATTGTTACACTGTTAAACACGCAGCGTGTTTTATTTTGGTTCTATGTTCTCTCAAGTGTTTAATAGATAGGCTGCGCATGCTTCTCTCTCTCTTATTCTGACTAACACTTTGATTTCCTTATCATACATTTTGGCCTTATCAAGGTTTCAGTGAGTTTGGTAATGTTATGAGTGTGGAATCTTTTTGTTACTGAGAACACGTGCTCAGTAGGCCTCACAAGGCCTAACAAACACACTTTAGCTAGGCCATAGGGCCTTTAGCAAACACACACTAGCAACACAAGGCTAATCTAGGCCTCCACCACGTGTAGTTAGCTACACGAGGCTAAACACATGGTCAAGTCCTTCACACACACACACACACACACACAAGTAAAGATTAGCAACAGAGCTAACCTATTGTTCTACTTGGATAACATTCCTTTGTTTTAGCTAGCAACAAGCTAGGCCGTACACACACCACACATAAACACACATGTATATACACCTCACTGCTTGTATATATTGATTATTCATTTTTATCTTTGTATAATAAATTCATTTATCAAAGCTGTGTGTATTCATCTTGTTGAACAATGTGAAGTCCCCAATCTTCTCAAAGAATTCAAAAAGGGTGCATATATGTTATGTAATATGGTAAGTGATCGTAATAATTTGGAAATATACCATAATTTAGCTGTTTGGTAATTTATTATTAAGCACCAGGATTAATGGTATGATTCACTAAATGATTCACTAAACGATTCATTGAATGATTCACTAAACGATTCACTGAATGATTCACTTCAAATGAGAGTGATTCTGTGGTATGATTCAATTCAAACGAGTCAAATCAAATGATTCAATGGGATTGATTCATTTTAATTATTGACCTTCAAAATTTAATGAGACTGATTTAACGAGATTGATCACTTAATATCAATAATTAACTGATTGCACCCACAGTATATATACAGAGTCTACCTGTAATGTGCAATTTTCCCGAGCCTCTCAATAAGGCAATTTTTCTATACTTTTTCACGGTAGATAATGCAAATAGCCCTCTGTATTTAATCCTTCGTTTGTCTAAGTTTTATTTCAGTTTTATTTGTTATCTGTATGACATTTTCTTGCTACTGTAACACGTGAATTTCCCCGATGTGGGATGAATAAAGTGAATCTAATCTAATCTAATCTAATCTAATCTAATCTAATAGACCTGATATGGTCGTATTGGAGAAGAAGAGAATGTGAAATGTAATCGACATAGCCTGCCCCTTTGACATGTGAGTGTTGGAAAAGGAGCATGAGAAAATTGAAAAATATCAAGACCTTAAAAGAGCAATTGGGAAGATCTGGAACTGTAGGAGAGTAAATGTAGTACCAGTTGTTACTGGAGCACTTGGGACAATCACTAAGAGCTTCAAGGCATTGATAAACAAAACTGGACTGAATGACGGTGGTGTAGTGGTTAGCGCTGTCGCCTCACAGCAAGAAGGTCCGGGTTGGAGCCCCGTGGCCGGCGAGGGCCTTTCTGTGTGGAGTTTGCATGTTCTCCCCGTGTCCGCGTGGGTTTCCTCCGGGTGCTCCGGTTTCCCCCACAGTCCAAAGACATGCAGGTTAGGTTAACTGGTGACTCTAAATTGAGCGTAGGTGTGAATGTGAGTGTGAATGGTTGTGTGTCTCTGTGTGTTGCCCAGCAACTTGTCCAGGGTGAACTCCGCCTTTCGCCCATAGTCAGCTGGGCTAGGCTCCAGCTCGCCCACGACCCTGTAGAACAGGATAAGCGGCTACAGATAATGGATGGATGGATGAATGACAGCACTGCATTGCTTCAGAAAGCTCGCTTATTGGCAACAGCAAAGATTTTTAGAAAGTCACTAGACACCTAAGGCTATAGGCTATAGCTTGTCTAGATTACAAAAACCACGTTAACAGCGTACTGTGTGAATTGAAATAATAATAATAGTAATGTGGAAACTCTTGACATCTGTAAATGTGCAGTTAATGATCTCCGCACTGAGGGATTCGACATAGACATATAAACATAGACGCCGCATTGAGCTGGTGGCCCGTTGCTGGGATACGTCAGAGTGTCCTCCATATTGGATGTGGCAAATCTTCCCCGTAAACCAATGCAAGTAAATGGACTGAACTTCATAAAGCCCCTTTCTACAATAATATTTAACTCGATGCCTTTTATTCACCCATTAAGACACACACGTATATATTTGGGAAACAAACAGGCATCAAAACAACATATATATAGTGTGCGAAATACCTGTCAATATTCCGTGGGAGGTGTGACCTAAATTTCCTCAACATGCAGCAGGCCTATACCGGAATCAAGCTATCGGAAACTTGGGGTTTTTTTAAATTCCGCTGCTACTATCGTAGGCTACTAACGATATCTACACATCAAGGCATGTTTTGGAGCTCAGCGGGGATCGAGTAGAATAATGTGCTGTGCTTACGCTGCTGAAGCCGTGCCGTGCCGTCTCCGCATCACTTTCATTAAATGCCGTGCAGATAGGCTATAAAATGTCTCCAAAAACAATTTTTGCAATATACAGTGCTATATGGAAAAAAAATTCAATTAAACCATATTACAGTGGGATTGCTCCATGTCATTGCTTCACAGTTTGACATGCTTCCAATCTCTTCTATTTTTGAGTGTGCCATCACCATCTGACAGCTGGTGGTGAAATTGGTTGGGTGGGCACAAAGTCAGAAAAATCTGTTCGTAAAATTACGTTATAATGACCAAATACAATGAAAAGTATTTTTCCAGTCTCACCTGTGAAAGGTAATCCCATGTGATCTCGTTTGGATGGTAAACCTGTTGGTACAGTTAAACGCAGCACATGAATGAGGCATCTTTATTCTCGGCTACTGTCTAGACGCTATACCAGAGACGGCTGAAGAATCTCCACTTTGCCACATCCAATATGGTGGCGAGGATGACGTACGATTCTACGCAGAAGGCGGCGTCTATGTTTATATGTCTATGGGGATTCGATCTGTTCTCTCTCAGCTGCAGCATCTCTGACTGTGATCACAAACACAGAGCAACACGTCATTCATCTCTACATCAGGTGGCCAAAATTCTTCATACAGAAACACAGCTGTGTGATATTTACAGTTTGTTTGCAGCAGAAAAACTTCTTCCATCACTTCGCCACATCACCCATCTGGAAAAACTGAAATTTCAGCGGAACCTCCAACATAAACCCCTTTCTGTCTCCTGTTTACTTTCATTTCTTTATGTTTTTAATCCTGCTGTGGTCACGACCCTGAAACCAAGACTAGGTCATGACCAAGAACAGAACGTCTCGAGAGAGAGACAAGACCAAGATCTTGAGGGGTTGAGACTGAGTCAAGACCATGACCAGACCAGTGCATGTGTGTGTGTGTGTGTGTGGTGGGGGCAGCTGGTTTGAAATATTTCAAATTAGCAATGAGTCACATTATTGGCTGCATTTGAAGCAGGAAGTTTTACATCCAGTCCCAGTAATAGATCAGAAGAGGCACAGACACTTTAGTGAAATCCCTACAGTTGTGGTCCTGGCTGACCTTCTGTGTCTGAGATCGAGCAAAAATGTGGTTGATTCCGAGATCTTAAAAAAGTGACCTTCAAAGACCAAGAGCGATCTCCGGTATTACAACACTGGTGTTTACTGCACTTTTACAGAGTGGCACCAAAAAGTATTTGGACACTTGGCCACATTTGCAAATGTATGAATTTCACCTCATTAGAAAACAACAGGTGGTGCAGTGGTTATCACTGTCGCCTCACAGCAAGAGGGTTCTGGGTTGGAGCCCAGCGGCTGATGGGGGCTTTTCTGTGTGGAGTTTGTATGTTCTCCTTGTGTCTGTGTGGGTTTCCTCCCAGAGTCCAAAGACGTGGATTCGGTCTACCAGCTACCCTAAATCCCCCAGAGGTGAGAATGTGAGTGTGATGGTTGTTCGTCCTGTGATAGATTGGGGTGGTCTTCTCCACTGGCATGTTGTTCTGTGCTTCAGACTGTGTGTGGAATTCATTTAATGTGGCTGGGAGTGAAACATCATCACCATCACAGACAAGGATGGAGCTTTGTAGATAGAACTTTGTACATAGAACAGTAATGAGACTATACATGAACATACTTAAGTTTTGTAATGATAGCTCAGTTTTAGTTTTGTGAAATCCTCCTGAGCACCACCACAGAGGGATGAGAGGATTTTATCTTTATTTATGTGCAGCAGTGAGCAGGAAATAAATTCACTGAATTGAAGTAGGAAGGAACAGTTTCTAATAATGTCACATTTTATTTTATTTTGTTTTATTTATGCTTTATTTAATCAGGGTAATCACATTGAGACAAAGTCTCTTTTCCGAGCGAGCCCTGGCCAAGAAAAGGCAGCACCGAGTTGAAAACAAGAACATACAACATCAAATACAAAACAGAGACAATGAAGCAAAAAATCAGCAATAAGAGAAGTACCACGCCCATTTTAAACCTCAAAACCTTCGTGTGCTGTCACCTGTACAGGGCATGTAAGTGCTCTTCTCTGTTTTGATGAGGAAGTGATGGAGCAGGAGGAGCGTCTGAGAGCTGCTCTCTGATTATGGACACAATTAACATCTAGTTCCTCCAAAAAAAATTATTAAGTTTGATCCTCAATCTAAATATCAGGGCTGCTTTAAACGATTCCACTTCTCTCGGTGTTTTCTGCTGCCATTTTTAAAAGCTGCTGCTCAGGACGATAGGAAATGTAGGACAGAGAAGGATACAAGATCTCAGGAGGCAGAATTCTGCTACAGGCGTTTCTAATTCACTCAAAAATACCACAGCACTTCATTAATAAACTACACGGTGTAAAGTGCAAAATGTCTAATATTGTAGGTTATTAGATTTATAGGTAAACATTTTTACATTTGGAACACAATAAAGATGATTAATTTGAAATGATCTACAATTCATTTCTTTCCTTTTTATCCACATCTGTTATCTGCTATAAGTTCCTCTGCTCTCCTGGTGCAGGATGGGACGGATTAGTGCACAAAGCACCATCACTTCTACACCACTTCACAGCATTAATCCCGACTTCTGATGCCACAAACCTGCTGCAGGTGTAAACTGAAGCGGTGAAGCTCTGAGCTCGCTGTTGATGAAGAGGTTTATATTTTATGTGTTTAGCGTGAGTGAGCTCAGACGTGTTTCCTGATCCATTTTATTCATATTCTATTTTATTTTATTTTATTTGTGCATTAACTGTTTATGGCCTCAGTGTGTAGATGTAGAGATGATGTAGCCGCTGCTGCTCGGCCCACAATGCTTTGCGTGTTCAGGTGCGTTGGAGATCAGCAGGTACATCATGTTGGTCGCCATCATTAACTCCTCATTATCTGAGTCGGCCTCAAAGCACGAGCGCGTGTGCGTTTCCTGTTCCATGAGCTCCACATTACAGCTTTCACACTCCTCCACCACCACAGCGCCGATCTCCTTACTCACCTGAGCACACATTATTATTATTATTATTATTATTATTATTATTATTATTATATGCAGTGAGATGTGTATACAGTGAGACATGTGAACAGTGAATCAAAAAACAAAAATAATGTTTATATTTCAGTGCAGCCTGAACTCCTACCACTTCATTGGTTTTTACTTTGTTCAGTGTACAGTTGTTTATGATTGACTTTCTTTTCCGGGCGGCATGGTGGTGTAGTGGTTAGCGCTGTCGCCTCACAGCAAGAAGGTCCTGGGTTCGAGACCCGTGGCCGGCGAGGGCCTTTCTGTGCGGAGTTTGCATGTTCTCCCCGTGTCCGCGTGGGTTTCCTCCGGGTGCTCCGGTTTCCCCCACAGTCCAAAGACATGCAGGTTAGGTTAACTGGTGACTCTAAATTGAGCGTAGGTGTGAATGTGAGTGTGAATGGTTGTCTGTGTCTATGTGTCAGCCCTGTGATGACCTGGCGACTTGTCCAGGGTGAACCCCGCCTTTCGCCCGTAGTCAGCTGGGATAGGATCCAGCTCGCCTGCGACCCTGTAGAACAGGATAAAGCGGCTACAGATAACGAGATGAGATGAGACTTTCTTTTCCCTAGGGGGCAGTATGATACAGTATGATGTTATTTGACCTGATGTTTTAGCCACTAGATGTAATTTTGTTTGGGATTGTGGGGTGTAATTTAATTTTTCAATTTATATTAATTTAATTTTTAATTTAATTGTTATTCCGTGCCTTCCATTGTGTTGCGATACGTGTTTACACTGATCGATGTTCTTCCTCTGACGTGTAACAGATTTGCTCCACCTGTAGATCATGTGACATATTTAGTGCTACTCTGTCTCTGGGTATTTATGGGCCGTCTTCTTAAATTTCAGTGTGTGATGAGTTTTATGGCAAGTTTTCTGAAAACAGACATTTTCAATCTGTTTATTATTAGTCTCCATATTCTTACACATCTATTAACGTGGGAATAACTACAGCATTGTTGCATTAAGTGTGTATAATATACATCTGTACTGAGAGGTTTTCAGATTAATTACAATGTACTTGAAAAACCAACATTCAATCTGTGCACCGTACATTGTCACTTTTTGGTGAGAAGTTTAATAAAGTATTTAGGTATTTCACCCACATGACCAAGTCACGTGATGCAGCCATTTTGGACGGCACGCTTAAGTCCTTCAGTGCAAGGCGGTATGAGATGGTGGAGACCTTTGCACATTTTAACAAGAAAGTAAGCTGTGATTCATGTTAAATTGGATCTGTCTTTTATCACAAACACTGTACCCAGCCTTGGTATGGAGCCAAGGTTGTCGACAGAAGTCAGCAGTTTGATGAAGGATGACCCCAGCAGTTTGGAACGGTACAAGGTAGGCTATGTTCACAACACTGTCTTGTTCCTCGGGGGATCCGAGATCCCCTGAAACAGACATGAGACCCTTTGAAAACATGATTTGGGAAATGTTGGGGGGTCTCTAAAATATTGGCAAAATGATGTTTATTGACATAGCAATCGTGTGTAACGGGAAGCATTTGCATATCCGAAGTGTTGTGTTTACATGACAACGACTGCTGCTGGCAGGTTGGTTGTTGAGTAGCCTGACTGTTTTTTTTTTTCTTGCGTGTGGTATCATTGTTGACGCGAGGTTGTTTTTTGAACATGCCAATGCGGACACGATTTCCCCTGATGAGTTATGACTTCAGACGCGATGCGTGTGTGGAGTCCGCGTGATATGTGCGTAAGATAGGCTTCTCATGTGTTTGGAGATCCGCACTCTTTTTTTTTTCTTTTTTTTTCTCTTTCTTTCTTTCTACTTAATTTCCCTGTTTATTTCTGTGTCCCGTTTCTTTCTAGCCTCTGTTATTGCGTTTTATGTCTTATGTCTGCTACATGCAACCCTAGACAAATTAACACTGCCTTGTTTCACTGCTCAGATGGGTTAACAAACACTGACCCATTTACTTTTTGCTATATATTTTATCAAAATTGCGTTAACTGATAAACTAACCTGAAATGAAATGATCACTGCAAAGTCTGGAGTACTCTGTTGGCTCCCAATCCTGTCTCTTCACAGCTGCAATCCCTCTTGCCTGGGTCAGTAGGAAACCGGTAGTGATGTGTCGGTCGCGAACGATCCGGTTCAAAGAGCCGGCTCTTCGAAGTGAACGACGGGAGCCGGCTCTTCGGTGGGAGCCGAGTTGGGGAGCCGAATTAGTTTTTTGTCCTTAGGTGCCTCAGAGAGAGAGAGACTTTCACAAAAAACGTTGCTGTCTGATTGCGTCTTTGTGTTGTCTATTACCATTTAAAGGAAAAAAAGTAGCATGGTGTACGCCTACTTTTTTTGGTTGATGTCATTCACAGCTGCAAAAATACGAAAATTGGTGTAATGCTTAAGCGCAGGGGAGAGGAGTCTGTGAGGCACCTGAGGAGGGGAAAATCAGCTGTGTATTTTATATTGGTAATATAATACAGTTTTGCATTATGTTTGTGAGAAAATAATTTATTAATTGGTAAGTAAGTTTTATTTCTATAGCTAGAACATTGTTACACTGCTATACTTTACAAAGCTTTACAATGGCTACAAAAACTAAAAAGGAAAACATCCTATTGATAAAATATAAATAATAATGTAATTAATTAACTAGTTAATTGCAGCAATTAAATCAAAAATAAAATCTCAGGAGCCGTTTGGGAGCCGAAAGAGCCGGCTCCTTATAGTAAGACGAGCCAAAAGAGCCGGCTCCCGAAAAAGAGCCGAAATTCCCATCACTAGAAACGGGTAAAAGGAGCGTCCTGCACGCTGTCCCTGTCTGTTGTGGCAGCCCACAGCACAACAGGCAAACACCATGGTTATTTATAGAGTGCTTACTGACAAATTAATCTATTCTAGGTGTCTGTAACACGTTTTTTTTCAAGCCGGTTCTCCCTCTCTGTCTGCAGCGTTAGTATGTAGCTTGACGTTCAAAATGGTGGACACCGGGGCGTCACGTGACCCTGTGACGTCAGGTGAAATACCTCAATTGCAAGGGGAGGGCAGTGTGCTAGATTTTGGTTTTTTACCCACTTGTCATCTTTTTCAAGCACATGCCTGGATTGGATGTGCAAAATTTTTTAGTTCTCAGTACACGTGAGGATTGAGACATGTCTATAATGTGACATGCGTTCAGAGACACGTGTGATGAGTGAGAGATAATTACCTTATACACATCATCATCCAGCTCCATCATCCTCACGTCATGATGTTTAGGGAAAATAAACACATCTACAATGATTCCTCTCACACTGACACACACACACACACACACACACACACACAGTTTATTGTAATACACGCTACACCCTCTACACTCTACCCAAATATGTGTTACAGTAAAATACTGAGTGATGAAACAGAGTTACTGTTATCTCCCTGTAACTGATGCAGTGGGAATGTGAGTGACTCAGGGATTCAGGTGCAAAAAAAAGAAAAGAAATGTGCTCTTTATTAAATTCAGGTTTGGGGAATTGCAGGGCTGTGCCTGTGAGGTGGTGTGGTGCAGACACGTGGAGGGTGAGAGCTGGTCGGGCAGGCACCATGAGAAGACCATGGAGAGCCCCAGAGGAATGCATGAGCAGCATCAGTCCTCAGCACAAATGGGCAGGACTTCCCAGGGTGCTTGGCGTGGTGCTCGGCTATGGCAGACTTCCTTGTCTTGTCATCAGCAAAACTGCCTGAGAGAGGGAGAGGGGAGGAGAGAGTGGCATGAGCTGTAGAGCTTTGCCAAAACACAGCTAACTCATGTGGAGGGTGGCTACTTGGGACTTCAGTAACCTCCGGATGATGCGGTAGCCAAGGTGCTGTGCTTCAGTCAGCCCAAGCTGGCACTTGCGAAGGTTTCCAGTGAGCCCAGCCATCCTGAGTGCATTCAGTACCTCCCTGAGGTGGCATAGGTGGTCAATCCTGGCAGACAAGTGGACCACGACTTCATCCAGGAAGGCAGTGGTGAAATCTGTGATGGGGACACAGCACAATGTCCATTTGCTTCCAGAATGCTGCAGATGCCTTATGGAGGCCGGAGGCGAGGACCCCATACTGCCAGTGGCTATGTGGATATACAGAGTGTGGATATGAACCAGGCTCACCTGAGCTGGTTGATGAGGTTGTCCACTCTGGGCAGGGGTAATAGTCAAACTCAGCAATCTGATTTCAAAGTCATTGCAGATCCTAAGTGAGCCATCTGGCTTGGTCACTGCAAAAACTGGGCTGCATCAGGGGCTGGTGGACTCTTCAATGACGCCCTCTTCCAGCATGCATGTTACCTCCTCCTCAATAGCCTTCCAATGGGCCTCTGGGATGCAGTAGTGGTGTTGTTGGATGGTAAATCCGTGTGTGTGTGTGTGTGTGTGTGTGTGTGTGTGTGTGTGTTCCACCTCAGGTTAGATCAGGTGGGTTGCCTGGGTTGTGCTGAGAAGACATCCTGGAATTGTTCTACCAGCTCATTGAGATCTTGGCAATGAGCCAGAGTGAGATATTCTCCTAGTTGGACCAAGATATGCCCTGGTGGACCTCTGAGAACAGAGGTGAATGCTGATAGGGGTGGGAGATCCATCCATTATCTGTAACCACTTATCCTGTGCATGGTCATGGGCAAGCTGGAGCCTATCCCAGCTGATTATGGGTGAGAGGTAGGGTACACCCTGGACAAGTCACCAGATCATCACAAGGCTGACACATAGAGACAAACAACCATTCACACTCACATTCACACCTATGGTCAATTTAGAGTCACCAATTAGCCTAACCTGCATGTCTTTGGACTGTGGAGGAAACTGGAGCACCCAGAGGAAACCCACACAGACACGGGGAGAACATACAAATTCTGCACAGAAAGGCCCTCGTTGGCCACTGGGCTCGAACCCAGAACTTTCTTACTGTGAGGTGACAGTGCTAACCAGTACACCACCATGCTGCCAGGGGTGGGAGAGGTTCAGTCAAATGTTTCAAAAAGTTAATATGGTAGAGGTGGGTGGTTTTTCTCTTACTGGGCTGTTGCAGGTGGTAATTGACCAGGACTACACACTCTACAATGGTGAATGGCCCCTGCCAGTGGGTGAGAAATATGGAGTTGGCGGTCTGTAGCAATAGAGGTGCATGGCCCCCTGGCTGGAATTCCCAGGGCTGGGCCGGGTGGTTGTAGATGCAGCTCTGCTTGGCCTGGGCATGTGCTGGCAGACAATGAGAGCCACCTTCTCCATGTGAGACTGCATCTCCTGCACATACTCAATGATGGCATAGAAGGGTGATGGTTGTTCCTCCCAGGCCTTCTTTGCTCTGTCGTGTAGGCCCCAGGGCCATTTCCCAAACAGCAGCTTGAAGGGGGTGAGCCCCGTTGAAGCTTTCAGTATTTCCCTG